>NC_061115.1:138664924-138672482 GCF_002878395.1 Capsicum annuum | reverse complement strand
ACTTTGGTGACCTTGAAATCATATGTTTCGTAGACTTGACATATATTTCCATGTTTCTAGACAATGTTCCTATGTTAAAATTGTTATGGGTTACATAACATCTAGAAGTTGAACTATATGCATTATCCTAGTTAGGGCATAATTTCTCTAAATATTAAAATTTAGGAGTAGAAGTGGGATCGTCTGGCCTACTTAAGACAACACTTTTGAATGTGTACCTAGTTTTAGATGTTAGGTATAGTTGAGAGTTGTAAACCTTAGTATAAGGTTACTTTGTGGCTTATTGAATGATGATGTATTTTTTCTCGGATAATGATATTTGGACCTATTGAGATGCTACTTCCTTTATGATATGATTTTTGACCTATAGAGATGTGTTTCCTATTAGTTATAATGTTGGGTCCTTAGAGATTAGTTTCTCTTAGTTATGATTGTTGGGCCTATAGAGATATTAGTCCCACTTAGATTGATGTATGTCCTATAGAGATGCTATCTCCTTTTAATTATGATTATTGGACCTATAGAGATATTATTTGTCTTAGATATGACAATTGGCAATGAGAGGTGATATTCCATATAAGTCATCATGTATGACCTATTTATATGAGATATATTATAGATGAATACATGTTTATTGATATTATGCCCCCTATATGAAAGATGATTATATGCCTATTGATATTATGCCTCCTAGATGTGAGATGCCTCCTATATGTGAGATGATTAGTGATATGCTATGACTTATAAATATGATTATTGATATGAGGTTTTGGTATGTAGATGGGCCTACGGCCAGGATTATGATGTTGTGATTATTCTGGACATATTATTGGGCCAAGGGTCCTGTTATGATAATAATTTCATATCTGAGATGTGTTTATCATTGTAAAGGATTTGATTACAGTACATGAATATGCATATATATGTTTATATACAGATCTCTTCAATATAGGTTGGAAGAAGATGTGGTATATTGCCTACGACTTTATTTATTTTGATAATTTTGATGGCATGCATAGATTTGTTACATTCATGATTATTATATGGTATTTGATATGATTCTAGCTAAAATATGATCTTGTGGTTGTTCTTCCTAATTAAGGGTTAAGCTATGTGGTAGCTAGTTGTGTATTAAGTTACTATAGCACTTGGTGTCTAGGAATCTAATGTAATAGTTAATGAACCTTTCTTAGTTGAAATATGGTAGCTAGCAATGGTTGATACGTAGATAATAATGATGTCGAGTTTAGCATAGCTGAAGAATAGTTTATATTGATGACTATGTTTATGGCATCGATTAGTTGTTAAACAAGGAGTTTTGTTTTAATGAGCCTAGATAATAAGAGACGTTAGTGATAAGAGATGACTAGTTAGTAATGATGAATAGTTGATAAATGAGGATCAGTTTGTAAATGATGGTTAGCTAGTGAATGGTGTTAGTGAATAAAAGATGGTTATATGTTAATGGTAGTGTGTTGACTAATAATGATTAACGGATGTAGTGATAAGAGATGATTAGTTGATAAAGATGAAGAGTGAAAATGATGATTATGGTTTGGTGATGAACCTTCACTAGATGTTAGATGTTTGCTATTTTATAAATAATGGCAATTTGATATCCTTTGAATTAAGGATTATGTGAAGGATAAGGTTTAGGTTAATAACTATAGTTTATATGATGACTAGAGAATTACTGGTTTAATAATAAGTATTGGTTAGTTAATAATCAGTATATAAAGTACATTTATGAGATAGATATCTATATGGTGTTATGATTATGGTTAAGAGTACTTTTGTATATGTTATTCGATTTACGGTAATTGATAATTATTTTGAACGTTGGCAAATATCTGTTGATGGGAAATGGGAAAACCGTGTATGATGAGAAGTTGGTCGTATATCTATAAATATTTGTTAATGATTATGATGACATATTGATGCCCGACAAGGCCGGAGGGTATTATTATTATATATTGATACTTGACAAGGCCGGAGGATATTAAGATTATATGTTTATACCCAGCAAGGCTGGAGGATATTTTGATGATATATTAATATCTGGCAAGGCCGAAGGATATTATGATAATATGTTGATACACGACAAGGTCGGAGGTTGATTATTATGGTGATGTTATTGATGATGATAGTTATGATAATTTGTGATATTGATTATGTACCTTGTATTCATTCCTGTATGTGCATTGCCCATAACCAGTATGCACTTATGTCTATTAGTCGGTATGGGATGGTTGCATAGATATGGGTTAAGAGTATTCCTTGTGTTCTGTATGTTGACTGAACCGTTTTAACCTGAGGTGATGGAGGTACGCATAGGTTCATCTAGGTATATTATTTTCTAGAATAACTGGTTATTCATATTGTTATTGATATTTTTATCATCATTGTTATGATCATTAATATCGCTAGCATATGACAGATTGGTCATTGATATGATGTCGAGATTAAAGGTATGACTACAACCACTTCTATATTATGATTGCATTTCTATGTACGGTTATTTCATGTCTGGCCATGTGTATTAAAAACCTTGAGTATGATATTATTAAATCCTGGCAGTATTATAATGAGCTCTTAGAATGAGGATATGATGATCTAGGTTATGCTTTGAGATGATTTCATGTCCGTATATATGTATATATAAATATAGCTATGGCGCTACTGTATATCCCTTCCCTCGTTTATTCATACTGTATATTCATTTCTTGGCCTTGTATATTACTACATAAATCTTTCTTTCTCTCTTCATTTATATATTAGCCTGGGATATATGGTATAATATTGACGTCTATTTATTTTTGCTGAATATGTTAGTTCACCTTAATACTTCCTTAGTCTTATTAGGTAAGACTCTTGGTCTTAAATATGATAGTTGTCCCTTATTATTCTGATTGAGTTGTTGTATGATTTCTAGACTCTTAGGTGTAGATTCCATTCTTTTTATATGTTGTATATATCTTCCTTATCTTTAGTGCTCAGTTGGCAGTTACCTACAGAGAACCATTCATTTGATACTCATACTATACTTATGCCGCTTTTAGATCACAGAACACGTTACAGCCATTGATGTGTGCAAAGTGCGGAGCAGCCATGGAAGGAGACTTACAGTGAGTTCTTGACATTTGGAGTATTACTTATCTCTCTCTTTTGTATTAGACTAGTCTCTTTGTTGTATTCAGAGAATAGTCATATCAGTGTATTCCTCTGAATATTTGACTTTTATACTCTTGTGATATTAGAAGCTCTTGTATCGATAACACCAGGTTTCGTCATATTTTTATATATTGATCTTTACTTAATTATTTTGCATTCTTTTCTGTTATATTATTGAGCAATTTGTTACTAGCCATTTCGGACTACAAGTTGGCTTACCTACTGTTATGTTATGGTGGGCGCTATCATGACTCGAGAAATTGGGTCGCGAGACCTACTAAGTGTGGAATAAAAGGTGAATGTACAATAAGAGTATTGGATGAAAGAGGTAATACTTATCAGGTTGGAGGGTTCAGAGGTTTATGTACAATTGATTTCAGCAGCAACATACTATATAAAAACAAAGTTGATGTATTTACAGATGAGAACAGTGAAGTGGGATTCATGGTTTTAGCATGATATTAAACTACTATCGGAGTGGCTTGGATATCAATGCATGACCTTTGACCAAATTTTTGTGCTATGGAAGCAATTTTTCCGATTAATTCAATAGTAGGAAAACCCTTAATGGTGGATATGGCTACTCGGGTTCAATGAAGACCTAGTTGTCAAAGTGGAGATGGATGTAATTGCTAAATTACCTAATAGAGTGAGGATGAGGAGAATGATACAACAAGGGAAATCAAATCAAAGTGGATTAAAATACAATATGATTAAATGCCTAAATACTGCAAAGAATACTGTTTGCAAGGACATGATGAAGAAAGTTGCTGGAATATTCATCTAGAGCTGCATGAGAAGAAACTAGAGGAAAACTAAGCGGTTGCTAATAAAAGATCATATGGCCTGAATAATAGACAGAAGAAATATGCCAATGCAAATAAGGGAAAAAAATATAAATTAACAATAATGATTAACAATGAAAAGCAAGTACAAGAGATACAGGTATAACCATATTATAGGTGAAGTTTATAATGGAAACAATGATGGAATTGCTACTTTAAACCATTTTGAGGCCTTAGATAAAGAGGAAGCAGACAAAGATACTGAAGAAAAGGGTGAAAACAATAAGGAGAGTACGAAATATATGGTGAATAAAAGCTTTGGCAAATAGAAAAGGTTGTTCAACTAGCAAAGATAACATGTCAAAATCTGCAGGTTGAAGGCAAAGAAAAAAAGCAAAGAAGATAGGATAACATCAGAGAACAAAAAGGAGAATATATACAAACAACATGAGTAGGTAGAAGATCAAAATAAGAAGCTAGAAAAAGCACAACAACCAGCAACAAAAGAAAATGATATTAGGAGAGTTATTGGTGCTGGAACAAGAGAATTTAACCAAGGATGTAAAGGTGATAGAAGGTGTTGTACCTCTAGTAATAGAAGCAGGAAATCAAATTGATCACTAGCAAAAAAAATAAATATATGGATGGTGAAGATTTGAAGGATAATATTGAGAAGCTGGCTATTGAAGGTACTCTATCTCCAAAGCAAATAGAAATAATAAGAGCAAATCATCATAAACAACAAAGGAATGGAAAAAATGAAAATAAATGTACAATTATTACAAGGAGTCATACCTCAAAATAAAAATTAAAATGAATGATTTTATATGTAATATAAGGTCAGCGAATACACAAAAAGGATTCACAAGACTGATAACATTAAACAAAAGATATCAATTTTGTTTCATTGGTATGATGGAACCTTTTTCGGAAGGTCATAAAATTGATTATTACAAAAGAAGCCTAGGGATGCAACATACAACATCAAATACATCTGGTAAGATATGTGACCTAACCCGGCCGAAGGCCTTGTTCAATGGGCATCCCAAGTCCAGCCGGGATCGAAGACCACCCCTATTCCCCAAAATACCCTTCAGCCACCTGCGATGGTTTGCTTAATTTGAGCATATAGCACGATAGTGTAAGAGCTAACATGAAGACTCTGGATTGGATCACAACCATAAATGAGCCAACCAATTCCAACCATCCCATACAAATAATCAAACCTTGCAAAACCAATACAGAAACAAGGGCAATGAACCAAGCAATAACAAAATAAGTTCCAAATCATAATTTAATTAATCCTAAAATAAAATATGATGGAACAGTGAGAAATTATGTCTAATGATGCCAGTGCACGAGCTTATTCCAATACCAAGGCCAACACACATACCGATATCGCCCATTCTAACCAATAATAGTACCATAAAGTCTCTAACCAAAAGGGTAATAAAATCCAATTGGGACAAGGACCCAACCATGACAAAAACCAATATCCAAAATAAAATCAAAGTGTCTAGAAATATCCATAACGTGAAATGAAGCCTTCCAAAAGGATGGAAGCTCACCACTTTAGTCCTAATGTTGATCCTCAAGTCAATCACTATGTTGGAGGAGTAAAATGATTGATTCCTACATAGCATGGGTATACAACTGCCAGCAGATGATTTAGCGGGTGAACGCTAGAATGATCTCAGGATAAGGATAAACATATCCCATTTATAAAGCCATGTAAAACCATCCATATGCACATAACCATACATATATATATATCTATGCCGGGAAAGAGGACCAGGCTTAACATACATTTAAAACCTTTACCTAGACTGTGTAGCTTTGTCGTCCTAGACTACCCATGGGCTATATGGGTTCAGCTCCCCTACTTAAAGCTCCTCGGTATGTGTGACCGCACGACAAGGGAAAAAAACCTAGGATGACTAGTAAATAACCCAAAATATATTGTGACATTATGCATATGATAACCGAGACCAATCTCACACCGGCAAATATGAGTTTCTATTTTTGGTCCCTTCGGGAGCTCCACCTTCCACGGCTTTGCTGCACATTCTGCCATTATTGCCTATTTAAAACCATTACCAACAAGCCAATCAATACATTTACCATTTATTAAACAAAAAAATTTAGTAGTAGTATCATCATACCGACCATACTTGCAAGTACTATTCATAGCCTACCATATATTAGTTTAGGGGGACTTCTAAGTGCCCTTCCATTTACTATATTAATCCACTTAGGGGAACCATGTACCCCACAAGCATAATAATTTAGCCATTTACCTTTCCAACCCATTTAAACCATGCATAATTCCTTTACCAAGTTTTAAAACAATTAAGAGTTTCATTAAAAATACTTAATGCAATAAAAGCATTATTGTAGGTATTCTGTCAAACACATTAGGGGCTTAATATAACCAAAACTAATTCCAATTACCTTTAAACCATTCCCATGCAATCCAATTATCCAAAACCACCATTAATGCATATAAATCATAATTAAAACCATGGAAAACCATAACCAACCATTTAATATCAAAACCCCTTATTCATATTTGAAAACCAAAATCATACAATCAATGAATTAATGAAAACATTCATAAAAACCATGCTTCTCATTAGAATAAACAATGAGGTTAGAGAACATGGCTAAAATAAAGATGATGATTGAAAGAGATCACCAAGACATGCCCCAAATTAATCCTCTAGTTTAAAACCTTGCTTTCCTTGCCCAAAAGCTTTTAAGAGAGTTATAGAGTGTTTTAGAAGAGTTTTTAAGTGCTAATGAATGGAATATTAGGGTAAATATCCTTCCAAGTAGGTTAGAGGTTATGGGACCTTATTAGGATAAGTGGGGAAATGTCAAAAATACCCCCACTTTAGTTGCACCAAAATCCTTTCACAGGGATACGACTGACCCTCACGAGTCCTACCCTTCAATACGCTTAGTATCCACAACTCATATTCTAGCCTCAACCCTTGGATACCACAGTGTTCAGGATATAACTCATCAAACTATGTCGTATACAAAGCATACGATCCACTCCCTTTATCTATATTCCTGGAAGAGTAAACCTAAGAAAGACTTAAACACAGTCCACCATACGAGTCAATTGTACGACTCATAACCAGGTTTACGGCTCACGGTGAACTACTCTTATTCAGATCTAACCTAAGTAACCAAGTCTAAGATTAAGTTAAGGAACCAAATGATCCATACCCATTAATACAACTCGTACCCCTAAGCAGTATCCATTCCAGTAACCAAAATCCATCCTACCAACAAACACTGGTTATTATACAACTGGACCATACTATCCGTACCCCACTATATGAATCATACCCATGAGTCATATTGGGTCCAGATACCATAATTCTAGGAAATTTTATAAAGTACAAAAGCCAAGGTGTTATAGTCTCCCCCACTAGGAACATTCGTCCCCAAATGACGGACAAGGTAGGGGTAACCACATGCACGACTCATTTGCATTATCTTATCAAATATATTCCAATCTTTAACAAAATTTGAAAACAAAAAAGCAAAGATAATATCTTTCCTTTAACAAACTCAAAAACTAAAGATATGTT
>NC_061115.1:138525003-138661924 GCF_002878395.1 Capsicum annuum | reverse complement strand
AAAGATAATATCTTTCCTTTAACAAACTCAAAAACTAAAGATATGTTAAAGAACACATACCTTCTGTACGAATGTAAGGAGCAGAATTTTTTTTTGGATATTTAGACTTCATGTCCTACTTCGCTTCCCAAGTAGCTTCTTCTACCATATGCTTCTTCCACAAAACATTAATTGAAGCCATATCGTTGGTCCCAAACTAAAGAACCAACCTATATAAGATCTCAACTAGGTCTTCCTCATAGGAAAAAATCTTTGATACCCAATGCTTCAAAAGGAACAAGCAAAGAAGGATCACAATGGACTTCCTCAACATGGAAACATGAAAGATCGAATGAACTAAGATCAAGCTAGAAAGCAACTCTAGCTCATAAGAAACATTAAAAATTCTTCGCAAAACCTCATACGGACCAACATATTGGGGATTGAGCTTTCCTTTTATGCCAAGCTGCATTAATCCCTTTATAGGAGATGCCTTAAGAAAAACCTTATACCAAACCACAAACTCAAACTCTTTATGCCAAACATTCACATAGGACTTTTGGTGACTTATGGAAGCCTTAAGCCTATCTTAAATAACATTCACCTTCTCTATAACCTGGTAAACCATGTCGAGACCACAAATGTCCACCTCAACAAACTCAAAACAACCAGTAGAAGATCTACATCTCCTTCCATATAATGTCTTAAAAGGAGCCATACCAATAATAGAATGATTTCTATTGTTGTAAGGAAATTCCACCAAAGGTAGATTCTCAACCCAATTGCCACTATAATCAATCACACAAGTCCAAAGCATATCCTCCAATGTCAGAATGGTTTTCTTTACTTTCCTATTTGTATGTGGATGAAAATCAGTACCCAAACTCACCTTAGTCCCTAACCCTTTCTGTAAAGATCACCAAAAATGAGATGTAAACTGCATATTTTGATTAGAAATAATGAAATAGGAACCCATAAAGCTTCAAAATCTCCTGAAGATACTGCTTTGAATAATCCTCGACCAAGAAGGTAGTCCGTACTGGAAAAAAGGGGGTAGACTTAGTTATCTAATCTACAATGACCCAAATTAAATCATATTGATTCTGAGACCGAGGAAGACCATTAACGAAGTCCATATTGATAACTTCCTATTTTCATTTGGGCAAATTAATTTTTTGATACAACTCTCCTAGCCGCATGTGCTCAACCTTAACCAGTTGACAAATTATACACTTGGCCACAAAATCAACCAAATCCTTCTTCATGCCATTCCACCCATAGATCTCCTTGAGATCATGATGTATCTTATTCAAACCATGATTTACAACATAGCGTGATTCATGAGCCTCAGCCAAAATCCTTTGACATAATCCGTCGACATCAGGAACATACAACCTCTTTTGGTACCATAAAGTACCATCACCACGGATCTCAAACAACACTACTTTTTGCCCACCAACATCACTTTTGATTTTCATTAAGATAGGATCTAGCACTTACTTCTTCTTAATCTCTGCACCAAAAGATGATCAAACCACTTTTTGTACCATTACACCACCATCCTTGGAGTCAAAGAGGAGAACTCCAAGATTAGCCAAGTAGTGAATATCTTTCTTCAATTCTCGCTTTCCTTCATTCACATGAGCCAAACTCCCAATAGATACTGGTAAGAGCATCAACAACCACGTTAGCTTTACCTGTGTGATAGTGAAGACTCATATTATAGTCTTTTAGAAACTCAAGCCATCTTCTCTACTCGAGATTAAGCTCCTTATGACTGAACAGATACTGTACTCTTATGATTAGAAAAGATATCCACGTGCACACCATTCAAATAATGCTACCATATTTTCAAAGAAAACATAACTGCCAACAGCTCTTAATCATGAGTAGGACATTTACTCTCAAGCACTTTCAACTGCATAAAAGCATAGGCAATCACCTTTCCAAGAACTACCTGAGATGCATCACAGTAAACCACAAACCCATCATTGCTTTCCGGCAAAGTCAAAATTAAAGCTGAAGTTAACTTCTCAAAACTCCCCTAACAAGACTCCGACCAAGAAAACTTGACCTTCTTTTGAGGTAACTTAGTTAAAGGAGTAGCTATCGATGAAAAGCTTTCCACAAACCACCTATGATACTCAACTAAATCTAAGAATCTTCGAATGTCGGATGGAGTCGTGGGTTTAGGCAACCTCTTTATCACAACAACCTTTTTTGGATCCACCATGATCCCCATATTAGAAATAATATAACGCAAGAAAGTTACAACATTCAATTAAAACTCACATTTAGAGAACATGACATACAACTGTTGTTCCTTAAAGGGATGCAATACCATATGGAACTGATTAGAATGATCCATCTCACTCTTCGAATAAACCAGAATGTCACCAATAATCACAAAAATGAAGAGATCCAAATACTGATGGAAAACCTTATACATCAGATCCATAAATGCTGCTAAAGAATTAGTAAATCCAAATGACTTTACTAAAAACTTAAAGTGCCTATACCGAGTATGAAAAGACATCTTAGGGATATCCATCTCCCTAATCTATAACTAATGGTACCCTGATCGATGATCTATCTTAGAAAAGAACATTACACATTACAACTTGTCAAAAAAATATTCTTAGAAGAGGATACTTATTCTTGACCATCACCTTATTTAACTGCCTATAGTCAATGCACATCAAAAGGGAGATATCCTTCTTACACATAAACAATACTGGTGCACCCCACAGAGACACACTAGGATGAATAACCCCCTTATCCAAAAGATCCATAAGTTTTTCCTTGAGTTCATTCAACTCAATCGGAGCCATTCTATATGATGGAATAGAAATTGGATGAGTGTACGAAACTCGATCAATACCAAACTTGATTTCCCTATCCAGAGAAACACCAGGAAGATTGTCCAAAAAGGCCTCTAGAATCTTATTAGCCACTGGAACTGAATGAAAAGAAGAACCTTCCAAGTTAGAATTTTTAACCTAAACCATGTGATAAAGATAACCTTTGGAGATTAACCTTTAAGCTCTAAGATAAGAAATTAACCACCCCTTGGAGCTAGGGACCACCATCCAACTCAATAATCGATTCACCAGGGAACCTAAAGACAACCTTACAGGCTCGAAAATCCATGGACATGCAATAAGTATGTAACTAATTTTTGCCCAGAATGACATCAAAATCAACCATACCCAACTCAAATAGATCCACCAAGGTCTGTTTGCCACCAATAGATACCACACACCCCCTATAGACTCTCTTAGCAACAACTAAGTTACCTACTGGGGTAGAAAAAGAAAAAAGGATCTTAAATAACTTTCAGATTGAAACCAAAAGATACAACTATATAAGGAGTCACATAGGTGAGAGTGGACCCCGGATCAAGCAAACAATATACGTCATGAGAAAAAAGCTATAATGTACAGGTAACAATATCAACTTATGCCTTGGATTCTTATCGGGACGCTAAAGCATTCAACATGTTCGGACCACCACTAGAACCACGTCCAGTTATAGAAGTAAATGCCACACCACCAAGTGTAGGAGCAAAAGATAAAGCCACAGGAATCTTATTTAGCCCATTAGCAACCTTATAAACTGGAAAATCGCAGGAGCAATTGACTTTCTAGCCATACTTAAAGCATTTTTTCCTTCCTTCATCGTAATAAACCCAATGAGGATGACCACAAAAATGCCACAAAAGGCATAAAAAAACTGACTGACCTCGGCTTGCCTAAGATTGGGCACCCTCTGCCCAGAAATTATCATTGCCTTGATAATGCCTGTCACCCACCTGGTAAGGAGAACCAGTAGAAGAGAAGGAACTGGAACTCCCCCTCTTTTTTTTCTACTATTTTCCACCATCCTGACCATTCTGAGATGGAGCAGCTCCCTGATCAGAAAACCTTTTCCTCTTACCTCATCGATCTCCAAACTCTACTTGTTACCTATTTTTTTTCTCTACTTACTCATATGAATAGTCAACCTAGAGATGTCCATATTATTAATTAGCAAGGCAATCTTTCTCTCCAAAATCAAATCTCGATTTAACCCAAAAGTAAACTTTCTTATTCTTTCCTGCATGTCAGACACTAAATCAACAGCTTACCTTGATAATTTGTAAAAATTCAAGGCATATTTGTTGACAGACATCCTCCTTTGCTTGAGGTTCACAAACTCCTCCATCTTTATATCCCTCAACTCTTGGGGAAAGAAACGATCTAAGAAAGAATTAAAAAAGTATAACACAGCGCTAATTCTTCCCACCCTTATCCCTATCCCAATCTTCATACCACTGATATGCAACCTCTTTATGCTGATAAGCCACAAAGTTTACCCCTTCCACAATGGTAGCTTGCATCATTTGAAATATCTTTTCTATTTTATCTAAAAATCCCTGTGGATCCTCCTTCACCTTTACTCCAGAAAAATTGGAAGGATTCATCTTCATATATTGTCCAACCCTTATGGACTCAGTAGACAAAGCACCAGTCCCACCCTACTCAGCCTGAGAAGTAACCATCTAAGCAATAACATGAATAGACTGATAAAATTACACATTAGTTACCTCGCCTTGAGGAAGACTAGTATCAATTAGTGGAACTCTAAAACTATTAGGGATAGTACTGTTAGATCGAAGATAAATACTAGAAGTAGGATGTATCCCTTTAGTATTACCCCAGATGGGATAGAAGAATTTTTCTTGTGTTCCATATCTACGAGTCATGATCTGAAATATGAATAAACAAGGATTAAATAAAATTCCAAGACTAAGACTCCAAGCTTGAAAATTGAATACTAAGAAAGTGAGACATTTCTAAATGCCTTGTAGCCACTCCCTTATGAGTGTAGTGTGCTACACAGACCTAAAAGATACTCTACTCGGCATGTGTTTATGGACTCCCAATTGAACATGAACCTAGGCTCTGATACCAACTTGACACAATTTGGACGGGGACCTTATCATAATGGGCCTCTTGAGTTCGATCGAGATCAGAGACCACCTTTATTACCCAACCCAACCTCCAGCCGTCTTCCCTGAGGTGGCTGAATTTTGAGTGTATAAAAAGATAGTGTAACAACTCACATGAAGACACTAGGATAGGATCACAATCATGACCGATCAAACCGAGTTGAACCATACCATAAAAAAATTCCAAGCATACCAAACCAATACCAAAATAAGGAAAATAAACCAGGCCATAACTAAATAAGTTCAAAAACATATTAATTAATCCCAAAATAAAATATAATGGAATAGTGAGAAATTATATCCAATAATGTCAGTCCACCAACTTATTCTAATACCAAGGTTGATACCCATATCGATCCCGCCTATTCTAACCTATAGTAGTCTACAAAGACTCAAACTAAAAGAGTAATAAAATTTGGTTGGCACATTCCCCCAACCATAGAAAAAACCAATATCTAAAATAAAATAAAAGTGTCTAGAAATATCCATAATATGAAATGGAGCCTTCCAAAAGGATGGAGGCTCACCACTTTAGTCCAAATATTGATCCCTGAGTCAATCAATATGTAAGGGGAATAAAACTACCAGTAGACGATTTAATGGGTAAATGCTGGCATGATCTCAAGTTACAAATAAAATAATGCTATTTATAAAGCCAAGTAAAACCATCCATAATCATACAACCATAAATATATATATATAACTGCACTAGAAAAGGGTAGCAGGTTTAGCATGCATTAAAAACCTTTACCAGGGCTTTATAGCTTTGTCGTCCTAAATCACCCATGGTCTATATGGGTTTAGTGTCTTATTGAAAGGGCCCAAGTACGTGTAGCCACACAATCAGGGATTAAAACATGGGATGACTAGTACATCCCCCTAAATATAGTATGACATCATGCATACGATCACCAAGATCAATCTCACATCGGCAAATATGAGTTTCCAATTTTGGTCCTCTCGTGAACTTTACCTTCCATAGCTTTACCATATATCTCACTATTATTTCCCAGTTATAACCATTATCAAGCAACCAATCAATCCATTTACTAGTTATTAACCAAGGCCATTTAATGGTGGTATCATTATAGTGACCATACTTGCAAGTAATATCCATAGCCAACCATATATTGGTTTAAGGGGACTTCCTAGTTCACTTCCATTAAACATATTAAACCACTTGGAGGATTCCACGCACCCCATAAGCATAATATTTAGTTATTTACTTTTACAAGCCATTTAAGCCATGTATTATTCCTTTACCAAATTTTAAAGCAAGCAAGAGTTCCATTAAAATACTCAATGTAATAGAAACAATATTATAGGCATTTTGTCAAACACATTGGGGGCATAATATAACCAAATCCAATTCTAATTACAATTAAAATGTTCTCATGAAATACAATTATCCAAAACCACCATTAATGCATATAAAGCATAATTAAAACCATGGAAAATCATAATCCACAATTTAATGTAAAAAAACCCTAATTCATATTTGAAAACCAAAATCATACAATCAATTAAGTTAAGAAAACATTTATAAAATACATACTTCTAGCTAGAATTAACAATGAGGGAAGACAATATGCCTTAAACCAAGATTATGATGGAAAGAGATCACCAAGATATGCCCCAAATTAATCCTCTTGTTAAAACCCTATATTTCCTTGCCCAAAAGCTTTTGAGAGAATTATAGAGTGTTTTAGAAGAGTTTCTAAGTGTTAATATATTGAATAATAAGGTAAATAACTTTCCAAGTAGGTTAGAAGTCATGGGAATATATTAGGATAAGTGGGGAAATATCAAGAATACCACCACTTAAGTTTCACCAAAATCTCATCACAGAGGTACGACTGACACTCACAAATCGTACCCTCTAATATGATTTGTACCCTCCACTCATATCCTAGCCTTAACCTTTGGATCCAACATTGTTCAACATATTACTCATCCAACCAAGCCATATCTAAAGCATACCATCCATACCTTTGATCCGTACCCCTAGAAAATTAAACCCACTGAAGATTTAGACACTATCCATCATACGAGTCTATGGTATGACTTGTATCCTATATTACGGCTCACAGTTAGACACTCATACTTAGATCTAACCTAAGTAACCAAGTCTATGGTTAAGTTAAGGAACCAAATGATTTAGAACTGCCAATATGTCTCGTACCCCTAAGTCATATCCATTCTAGTAACCAAAATACATCCCACCAACTACACTGGTTAGCATATGACTAGATCATACCATCCATACCTCAACATACTGCTCGCACCCATGAGTCATATTTGGTCCAAAGATTAAAATTCTAAGAAATTTTCTAATGTTCAAAACCCTGGGTGTTATAATATGAGCTTTTATGGATTTAGTGGTAGATTATTTTTGGTCAGGGATAAAGATTTGTAGCTGACATTGAAACTGAAGAATCAAGATACGGGTTTAGCACCTTTTGTTATATTAATATATGCAAAAATATACTCAAAATGAAATATTACCATTTTGGGAATCTTTCTGAGTTACAGATAATATTATTCAGGAACCATGGTTTGTGGGAGGACTTTAATATTATGAGTAATAATGAAGAAAATCTAGAAGGATTACCAGTTACCATAATACAGATAGAAGACTTCAAATATTGTTTAAATAAGTACAATCTAGATGAATGTGGTTTTCAGGAAAGCAACTATACATTGTGGAATGGAAGAACTAATAAAGAGTACATATTTGAAAGATTGGACAGAGTTTTACACAATGACAAAATGCATGAAGAATTTCCATTAATGAAGATAGAATATTTGGTAAGAAGTGGATCAGATCATTAACCCATGTATTACATTTTAGTAGTGCAAATGAGAAAATTATAAAATCCTTTAGATTTCATAACTTCTGGTTGAACGAAAAAACTTGAATGGAGGTGATAAGGTTGAATTGGCAAACAGATAGAAGGTAATCCTTTCATCAGTTTTCATCAAAATTTAAATAAGTCTAAGGCAGTATTAACTCTTTGTAGTAAGGTGAAGTTTGGTAATATTTTTCAAGAGATTACTACTTTGGAGGAAATGATAAAAGTAAAAGAGAAGCAATTTGAATAATATCCATCAGGAACCAATAGATAAAACTTGATTAAAGCACTGACATAGTTAAACTTGCAACTTAGAAGGGAAGAAGAGTTCTGGAGATAGAAAGTAGAGTTTAAATAGTCCAAGAATGTTGAAATAAATACCAAATTCTTTCACACAATAGTAAGAGGATAAAGGACCAAACTAAAGATAAGAAGAATTTAGAATGAAGAAGATATTTGGATGAAAGAGCAAATAGAGATTGCAAAAGTTTCTATGAAATTTTTTCAGAAGTAATTTACAAAATAGAACAATGAAGAATATTTTTTAATGATTAATGTATTTCCTTCTTAGTATTAGTAGGACAGAATTAGTAGCAGAATAGAGTTCCAAGCTTAGAGGAGGTTAAATCTTTAATTGAGGGACTAAACAAAAATAGTATTGGAGTT
Organism: Capsicum annuum; assembly: GCF_002878395.1. Classification (NCBI taxonomy): domain Eukaryota; kingdom Viridiplantae; phylum Streptophyta; class Magnoliopsida; order Solanales; family Solanaceae; genus Capsicum; species Capsicum annuum. The sequence continues at coordinate 138,653,437 of NC_061115.1, read as the reverse complement.
TTTGATGAAATAACTGGTTCTTTTTATCAAGATGCATTGGATATCATTGGGAATGACTTACATCAAATAATAGTAGCATTCTTTTGTGCATATAAGCTCCCAAGATTCGTTACTCATACTAATTTAGTATTGTAACCATAAAAGTTGGTTGTGAATAACTTTTCATATATAAGACCCATATCCCTTAATAATTTAGTGAATAAAATCTTTTCTGAAATTATTCATGAAAGAATTATGGGAGATTTTCAAGAAATAATACCTTAAGAAAAAGCTAACTTTGTACAAGAGAGAAGTATTATAGAAAATATATTAGTGGTATCGGAAAAAATTTCAGAAATAAGAAAATAAGATTCTCCCAATATGGTTATGAATTTAGAAATCATGAATGGTGGATTGGTTATTCCTTAAAAAAGTCTTAAGAAAGTTAGTCTTTTTTGAAGAAATAATAGATATGGTGTTCGAGTTTATTAGGAAAAACTGGTTTTTAATTCTTTTGAATAGGCAACCTAAAGGACTTTTTAAATCCTTAAGAGTATTGAATCAAGGGGATCAACTATCTCCTACTCTGTTTATTTTATCTATAGAAGTGTTATTTAGGAGTTTGAAGACATTGGTTCTCAAAAAGTAGTTTAGGATGTTTGGTATGACAATGGAAAGTCCTAAAATTGACAATCTGACCTTTGCAGATGATATGATTTTATTATGCAAGGCTGATATAGGTAGTTTACAAATGGTAAAAACAATATTAGATATGTATGAACAAGTATCAAGACAAAATAATAATAAAAAAGTGTTATTTACATGCATAAGAATAATAAAAAAAGTGTTATTTACATGTATAAAGGAGTTTCTAATAGTAATATAGATATGGAAGAGGTAGCTATAGAGATTCTAAGACAGGAATTTAGCTTTACCTACCAAGGTTGCCTAATTTTGTACATAAGGAAGAAGAAAGACTACTTACAAAAAATTATGTAAAGTATAAGCTGCAAGATGCAGAGTTGGAAAAGAAAACCATCATCTTTTGGAGGTAGAGCCATTTTAATTAAGCATGTCTTGCAGAGTATTCCTATTAATTTCCTATAAGTAATAAACCCTCCTATGAATGTTTCAAACACAATATAGAGAATTTTTGCTAAATTCTTCTAGGTAAATTTCATAGGGGGAAGAGGGATGCATTTGGTGAAGTGGAAGACTTTATGTTTACCAAAGGAGGAAGGAGGACTGGGTTTTAAAATGTTGTAGGATTTGTCTAATGCTCTTTTATGTAAGCTATAGTGGAACTTTAGGACTAGAAATTTTATATGGATTTCTTACATGCAGAATAAATATTGCAAAAAAGAGCATTCCAAATTGGTAATATGGAAATCTGGAGATAGGGGTTCTCAAGTATGGAAGAAATTTTGTAAAAAAGAGCATTCTGAATTCCAGGGTTTGCTTGAGTAATTTTGTAAGTGGGTGTCTTACTGTGTAGTCAGGGAGTTTAGTACTACCAAGTTGATTAGGGACATGGATATTGCTTGATTAATGACCTATGCTCTATAGATTAATGTTGAGAAATTAAAGAAATGGGTAAGGAAGAAAAAAATATCTAAGATCGATTAGTTTGAGTAAGATCAACATAAGTCAAGAAGGGGAAATAATTCTCTATTTTAGAGATATTCATCAACTTTCATGCAATCTTCAGCCAGTGGACCCATACCTAGGACTAAGAAGGAACAATAAGGCAGGGCACCAGTTGCTAAATCTCAAGGTTGCATTTTTAGGGGATGAACTAATCTAACATGTAAAGTGTTAGAGAAATCTTCTAGGTGAGTACATTACTGGTAGATATGGTTGATATAGATGTGGTAAGCCAGGCATAGGCTCAAGGAGTGCCCATGACTAATCAAGAAAATAGAGATTCTTCCCCTCTGTCTTAGTCCACTACTTTAGTAACTCAGTCAGGCCGCCCAATTTTATAACAGGACGTATCATGTAGTACCGGTGGTAGTCAGTGTCAAAACTATCTTTATGCTTTATCTTTCCACCAGGAGAAGAGAGATTTCCAGATATGGTCATTAGTATGCTTTGTGTTTTTCACCTTAATGCTTATGTGTTGTTAGATCCAGGGTCAAACCTCTACTTTGTAACCCCACTAATTACTGTGAATTTTAGGGTAAGTCTCAAAAGTTTTTTTGATTCTTTTTTAGTTTCCACCCCTGTTGGTAAGTCAGTTATTGCTAGAGAAGTTTACAAAGAGTGCCCTATTATGGTCCTTGATTGGTTAACCTCAAAAGATATAATAACATTAGAGATATATAATTTAGAAGTAATCCTTGGCATGGATAGACTTCATTCATGCTATGCTTCAGTTGATTGTCTTACTCGAATTGTAAGATTTTAGTTTCCCAATGATTCTGTCCTCGACTAGGTAGGTAGTTCATTAACTTCTATAGGTTATTTAATCTCCTAACTTTAAAATGTTAATCTCTAAGGGTATATTTATCACCTAGTTTCAGTAAAAGATATAAATTCTAAAACTCCAACCCTCCAATTAGTTCATGTAGTTAATGAGTTTCCTGACATCTTCCCAAAGAATCTACCCGGAGTACCTTCCGATTGGGAAATTGACTATGGGATTGATCGTCTTCTAGATACTTAGAAAATCGCCATTCCTCCTTAGTGGATGGCTCGGTCAAAACATAAAGAGTTAAAGGAACCACTTGAGGACATCTTAGATAAGGGGTTCATTAGACCTAGTGTTTCTTCATGGGTTTCTCTAGTGCTATCCTTGTAGAAAAAAATGGTACTCTAAGTATGTTTATAGATTACCGATAGCTAAAAAAGGTCACCATCAAGAACAATTACCTTATGCTTAGAATTGATGACTTATTTGACCAACTTCAGGGTGCTTTTTGTTAGATACAAATTGATCGCAGGTCAAAACTCAGTGTGGTCACTTTGAGCTTGTAGTTATGTCTTTTGGAATAAAAAATAATTCTACTACTTTTATAGACCTAATGATAGGGTTTTCAAGCAGTATTTAGTCATTTTCATCATTTTTTTTATAAGATAAAATACTTATTTGTACTCTGAGTGAAGAAGAACTTGTAAATCATATGAGAATACTATTGCAGAACCTTAAGGATTGGCAATTGTTTGAAAAATTTAGAAACAGTGAATTTTCGTTGGAGTATGTTACCTTTATACGTTATTTTATTTTACGTGAAGGTATTCATAGAGACCCTCAAAAAACAAATGCAGTAAGGCCCTGGACTAGGACTATTACACCATTTAATATTAGGAGCTTTATGGATTTAGATGTTTATTATATTGGATATTATGAATTCTTTTCCTCAATAGTTGTATCGCTGACCAAGTTGTCAAAAATGAAGGTAAAATTCCAATGGTTATACAAATGTGATAAATATTTTCAGATGTTGAAGGGTAGTTTACTACAACATTGGTATCAGCTTTGCCAGATGGGTTAGGTGGATTTTTTGTATATGGTGATGTTTCTAAAGTTGGTTTGGGATGTGTTTTAATGAAAAATGGAAGAGTAATATCTTTTGTCTCTAGACGACTCATAGATCATAAGAAGAATTATCTGTCTCACGATTTGGAATTAGCAGTCATTGTGTTTGCCTTTAAAATTTAGAGACATTACTTAAATGTGGTGCATCTTGATGTTTTCAATAATTAAAAGGGTCTCCAATATGATCTCACCCAGAAGGATTTAAATATTTATCATAAAAGGTGGTTGGAGATTCTAATGAGCTATGACATAAATGTTATTTACCATCAAAGTAAGGCAAATATGGTGGCTGATGCTTTGAGTAGGTTCACTACAGGTAGTGTATCCCATGTTTAAATGAATAAGAATGAGTTGGCCAAGGAGATGAATAGACTAGCTCAATAGGGAGTTTGATTTCATGATATCGATAATGGTAGATTAATAGTTTAGAACGGATCAGAATTGTCCCATGTAGCTCAATAAAAGAAAGAACAGTGTAATGATCCATACTTAGTCAGTTAATGAATGCAGTTCATCAACAAAAGGTTAAGGTTTTCTTCCACGGGGGAGATGATGTTCTTCACTATCAGGGTTATTTGTGTATTCCCTATATTGATGGGTTGAGAGAAAGGATATTAATGGAGGCTCATATTTCCAAGTATTTGAATAACTTTTCTGCTACCAAGATATACCATAATCTATGAGAAGTCTGTTGATCGAATTGTATGAAGAGGGACATAGAATAGTTTACGGCTATGTGTCAAAATTTTCAGCAAGTGAAAGTTAAACATGGATGTCCAAAAGGTATGATTTAGGCATTTGTTTCCCTACTAGGAAGTTGGAGGTTATCAATATGGAATTCATTATGGGACCTCCTTGCACCAAATGTTAGCATCATTTGATTTGTGTAATAGTGGATCGAATGATCATGTCAGCTTATTTCTTGCCTGTTTAGATCCCAGATAAAAGTTAAGATTATTCAATGTTATATGTTTGCAAATTAGTAAGGCTCTACGGGATTCCTTTATCCATCATCTTAACCTGAGGAAGTCAATTTACTTCTCAATTTAAGTAGTCATTCCAAAAAGGTATTGGAGTAAAAGTGAAGCTTAGTACCACTTTCCACCCTCAAATAGATGGCCAGTATGATCATACTGGCCAAACTTCAGAAGAAATATTGAGAGCTTGAATGATTTTCTTCAAAGAGAATTCGGATGATCATCTACCTCTGATGAGATTTATTATAACAACAGTTACCATATTAGTATTCATATGGCTTCGTTCGAGGATTTATATGGGCATAGATGTAGATCCCTTATAGTGTGGTTTGAGGTTGGCGAGGCTACCTTGTTTGTCCAGACTCTATCCTTAAGACTATGGAGAAGGTTCAGCCATATTGTACGTGGTTGAAGACCACCAGAATTCATCAAAAATTATATGTAGATGTTAGGAGGAAAGAACTAAAGTTTGCTATTAGTTGTTGGGTGTATTTGAAGGTGTCACACATGTTGGAAGTGATAAGTTTCGGAAAGAAAGGAACACGCAATCCTCACTACAATAGTTCATATGAGATTTTAAGGTACATTGGAGATATCCCTGATGAGCAAGATCTTCCATCAGAGATAGTCATCGCTCATCAATTTTTCCATGTGTATATGTCAAAAAAATGTATTCAAGAGCGATCCTTAGTAGTGCCCATATAAAGTATCGATGGTGAAATATAGTTTGTTCTATAAGGAGATCCCGGTTAAAATGCTTTATCATCAACATCGCAGGTTAATAAACAAGGAAGTGTCTTTAGTAAAACTTTTATGGAGAAATTAGACAGTTAAGGAAGCGATGTGGGAATTAGAGGCGAACATGATTAATCAATATCCTAATTTATTTGCTCCTAGCACTGAGTCATCTTGAGGTAAGAGTTTCATCCAAGTTTATTCTCCTCACTGGCATCCTTTTTTATACCAATCCAACCTATGAAGTTCTTATGTAGTCAGTCATTTCAGTTGTAGGCATGTTCTTCGGGAAAGTAGTTTAAGTTACATGGCATGCTAACCTTCAGAACTTAGACTAACACACCTATAAGATAGACCATTCCCTATCCCAACCTTTATTCAGGGATAAATAGTCCCAAGGTGGACATAATGTTATGCCTCATAAGTTTGAAAATTCTATTTTGATAGCTCCCATGTGTTTTTATGTGATTTTAAGGTTGAGTGATGATTCAGAATGTTAACGAGACCATTAGAAAGTGTTTTGTAATTTTTGGAATCTATTTTAAGCAAATAGAACTCCGAAATTGTAAGGTTTAGAATTTAGGCCATGGAACAAAAGCAAGGCACGCCCTAATACAAAATTTAAGATCCTGGCATGATAAGGGCGCGGCATACCTATTTCATGTCGCGATATGGGTGTGCCAAGCTACTATTTTAGCGCAATAAGGGTGTGCCATGCCAGTGGTTACGGAAATGCTAATATCCCCTTTTTTTTTAATTTTTCAAGGGTAATTTAGTGTTTTACTTACTAATTGGTCCTACAACTAATACTAAATGTGTTTCCCTACACCAAAATTCAAAATTCACCGTTTCTTGTCCTTCCAAGCTCTCAATAACAGCAAAAGGAAGGCTTCTTCTTAAATTTTCATCTCAAGGACTTTGCATTTAAGTTTCCTTCAAGAGATTTTCTAAGTTCATATATATGGGGTTTGCACAAGGATTATTCTCGTCATTGTGCCAAAAGATCAATTTTTATATGATTTGCGGATTTGAGGTTTAGGGTTCATACGCACTTTCCATGCTTTTGAAATTATGATGCTTCCTTATGACTTAAACTTCTTTTATTACAAGAATTTGTATTTACTCACATGATTGATATTATGAATTGAGTTTTAGTATTTTGACATGAAATTTCATGAATTGGTAATTATACATGATTTTAGCATGATTTACTTAGTTTACAAGCAATTAAGACTTATTATTTCAAACTCTAGTTTATCAAAACATGATTATGATCTTAGTTTTGATCTTATGATCTCTGATATAATATGAAATTCAAATGTTTACTTATGAACAGGATTTAGCAACAAAAGAATGAATGGTTTTTAGACTTATAAAACTATATGCTTACTTTGGTGAATTTCAGATATTATGAGAACTAGTATGTTTTGGAAGTAGTATTTAACACAGAAGGGATATGGGTTTGTCATGATCAGAACCAAGGCCTGGCAATGACAGGTATTTCAAGTCCACCGAGGATTGGAGACCAACCCCATCTCCTAGTCGACTTGAACACAATATAATATAGTAGCAAAGTTGTAAACATAAAACAAGATAGATAAGTATGACTCAGAAGGATTCTAAGAATTTAACAATAAATACAAAGTCCATAGTAATCTACAAAGCCTCTAACTAAAAAAAGGGTAATCTGATAAGGACATGTCCCCGACCATAGCCAAAAATAAATCTAAAGAAAGAGTCAACATATAAGGAAATACAAAGAAAAAAATAAGGTCTTCTCAATGATAAAATCTCACCACTTCAGTCAAACTCACAAGATGTCCCCCGATAACCTAGTCAGTGTGCAGAAGGAGCAGAAGTATGGCAAGCTCCTACATCACATGGGGATAAAATCCAAAAACGGTTAACAGTTAGAGCACTAGCATAAAACTTAGGGATAAAGGTTAAAATAATTTTGTGGACCATCATACCGAAACCATTAAAACCAGTGTACAACATCATATGCAATATATATATATATATATCACATTTTGGTAAAGGGAATAGGTCTTAGCGTGAACTTTAAAACCTTAACTTGGACTACATAGCTTGACCATCCTAAACTGACACCTACGGGATATATGGGTTACGATGCCCATGATGAAAGTTCCCAGTGTGCGTTTGCCACACGAACAAGAGAAAAATTGAGGGAAAACTAAATCTATCAGGGCACCTAGCCATCTGAAAATATATATGAAGTGTAATACATGAACACGTTTATCAAGACCAAACCTCACTTTGGCAAATGTGAGTCTCCGGTATTATTCCCTGCGGAACATCCATTATAACAGCTTAGCTACACAATCCCTTTTAAGACCATATCAAAATATTTAACATATAACCAAAACATCGATTCTAGGAGTCAATTTTTAATGCATTATTAAATGGTATTGTCATACAAACTATAGCTTGAAAGCAAATGTCATTAAGCCATTACCTTGAGAAATTCATGTATCAAGACTACATTATTAAAATCAACTTGAGGGATTCCATTGTACCCCACAAGGTTTTGAAAACCTTACTTAAATTTTTTTTCATTTATGCAATTCATTAGTTGTCAAAGAGAACAACCAAACCAAATAATTGATATTCAAGGACCAATTACACAAGTGGGTAGAGGTTATTCTCAATTTCCATACCAAAACCAATTATTTGGGGAATCTTTTATACTCCTAAAGTCATTCACAATTCCGATACACCCGAATGAGTGCACAAACCAGCAATTCATGCATAATAAATTGATAGAAAGCAAGAAAAAACATTCGAACAATTTATATCCAAAAACCTCAACTCATAGTTCAAAACCTAACATCAAAACCATAAATAATAAACAAATTTTCATGCCTTCAGAAAGTGCATGTATAGGAAAAAAGGTACATTCCTTAGACATACAAGAATTGGAAACTAATTTGGAGCTTGCAACCCAAAAGCTGAACGCACGATGAAATCTTTAGGCTCTCTTGAGGTTTTAGAGTTTGAGAGTGGATTTGGGGATCTTAATCTCTCAAAACTGAAATGAATAGGCTATATTATTCTTAAAGGTCTTACAAATGTGAAAAGACCCAAATACCCCTCATCCCAAGTAAGGAAAACAAAAACTTCACAGATTTTACATAGCGACATGGCACAGAATTATTGCGGAGTCTAACCTCCGTTCCACATTGCCTATCGCGAATGCAAACCTTTGTGATGCATTGGGTATCGCAGAGTGTAGCCTCTATAACATGGGGATATTGAAGATGCTCACTTTCTTTGAGGTAAAAAATACCCAGAACCTCATTTGAAAATTACAAAACTCTTCCGAGACATCCTATTCATATGTCTAACCCAATTTAAGTCAAAAATTGATGTTACGAACATGGGAGGGTCAAAATAAGATGCTTAAAATTTTTGAGGGTATTACATTATCCTCTCCCCTTAGGATCATTCATCCCCGAATGATGAGCTAGGATAGCTTTCACATGATAATAACAATATTACTCCAGAATCGAATGATAAACTCGAATAATAACAAGGGAAACTGAAATTCGTACCTTAAGCCCCTTCATCTAACATATGGAACAAGAATAGGTACTTATCCTTTATATTTTCCTTCACTTCCTAAGTGGCTTCTTCTACCTTTTGGTTCCGCCAAAGGGCCTCTACTGAAGCTATATCCTCATTTCTCAATCTATGAACTTCCTACCCAAGATCTCTACTAGGACCTCCTCGTATGATAGGGAATGTGAAATACCAACATTCTCAATAAGCACCACCAATAAAGGATCACCCACACACTTCTTCAAGATAGACAAATAGAACACAGGGTGAATAGAACTTAAAATTGCAGGTAATTCTATCTCATAGGCAGCATTCCCCACTCACTTCAAAATCAAAGGGCCAATATAATGGGACTGAGCTTTCCCTTCTTTCAAAATTACATCACTCCCTTCGTGGGAGACACCTTCAAGACCACCCAATGACCTACATCGAACTTAAACACTCTTCCCCTTACATCCATATAGTACTTTTGGCAACTTTAGGTAGTTTTAAGCCTATCCCGAATAATCTTTACCTTCTAAATAGCTTGACGAACTAAATAAGGACCAAATAACCTTGTCTTACCATCTTAAAACCATCAAATAGGATATCTACACCTCCTACCATACAATGCATTAAATGGAGCCATACCAATGTTAGAGTGATAGTTATTATTGTACGTTAATTCTACAAGGGGAAAATGGTTAACCCAACTACCAGTAAAGTCAATTACACAAGCTCAAAGAATATCTTCTAATGTCTGAATGGTTCTTTCCGCTTTACCATATGGCTACGGGTGGAAAGCGGTGCTAAGGTTCACCTTTGTCGTCAATCCTTATTAGAATGACTACCAAAAATAAAATGAGAATTGAGTACAATAATCTGAAATGATACGAATAGGTGCACCATATAGCTTCATAATCTCCTGAATAAATAATCTTGCATAGTCTTCAGCAGAATAATTACTCCTCACCGATAGGAAATGAGCACACTTAGTTATCCTATCCATGATGGCACAAATAGAATCAAAATAGTTTCGAGACCGTGGATGACTTGTGATAAAATTTATATTAATCACTTCCAGCTTTTGCATAGGAAACTAAATTTCTTGAGATAATCCACCAGGCCTTAAGTGCTCTACCATTACATATTGACACACCTGTAATTAGCCAAATCCCTCTTCATGTTATTCCACCAATAAATCTCCTTAGGTTAATGCTACATATTTGTCAAACCATTGTGAACAAAATATTGCGACTCATGAGCTTCGACTAAAATTCTACATCATAGCCCATCCACATCAGTAACATATAACCTTCCTCGGTACCTCAAGGTACCATCACCACCAATCTCAAAATCCATCACCTTTTGCTTACCCACATCATCCCTGATTTGTATCAAGATAGTATCCAAGCTTTTGTTTCACTATATCTCCAGGAGATGACTTCACCACTTCTTGTACAAACATACCACCATCCTTAGAATCTAAGAGACAAACTTCAAGATTATCCAAATGGTGAATATCCTTTACCAATCCCCAGTTTTGTTCATCCACATAGGATAAACTTTCTATTGATAAGCTACTAAGAGCAACAACAACCCTGTTAGCCTTACATTGGTGAAATTGTAGACTCATATCATAATACATGTGAAACTTAAGCCACCTCATTTGCCTAAGATCAAAACCTTCTGGGTGAATACTTATTGTAGGCTCTTGTAATCTAAATAAATGTCAACATGGACCCTATATAGATAATGTTTCCAAATCTTTAATGCAAACACAACTAGCAACTAAAAATTATGAGTTGGATTCCTCTCATGAAATTTTAATTGCCTAGAAGCATATGCTACCACCTTGCCATGCTATATTAACACACAAACAAGTCCTACACGGGATACATCATAATAAACTAAGAAGCCATCAGTACCATCTGGTAAGGTCCCAGAGCAGAAGTCAATTTATCTTTCAGCTTCTCAAAACTCCCCCAAAAAACATCGGACCATAGAAACTCCACCTTCTTCTGGGTCAACTTAGTAAAGGTACGACAATCGATGTGAAGCTCTCTACGAATCTCCTATAATATCCAGCTAAACCCAAAAAGCTCTAAATATCAGTTGGAGTCGTGGGTCTAGGCCAATTCTTAACCAACACAACTTTCTATAAATCAACCATAATCCCTTCACTAGAAACAACATGACCAAGAAAAGTAACAACATTCAACCTAAATTCAGACATAAAAATATAGCATACAAATACAGATCTTTTAGGGTCTACAATATAATAAAGAGGTGATTGGCATAATCTACCTCACTCTTTGAATATACCAAAATATCATCTACAAAATCAATCATCAACAAGTCCAAAAGCTGAAGGAATACCAGATTCATGAGATCCATAAATGCCTTTAGGTTATTGGTCAAGCCAAAAGACATGGCCAATAACTCAAAATGTCCATACTAGGTACAAAAGTTGGTCTTAGGGATATCCTCCTCCCTAATCTTTAAGTGATGATAACCCAACTAATGATCTATCTTAGAGAAATACAGCACCCTGAAGGTGGTCATACATGTCATTAATTCTAGGAAGATGATGCTTATTCTTTATCACCGCCTTATTTAATAAATGTTAATTAATACACATCCAAAGAGAACCATCCTTCTTACTTACGAAAAGAGTGGGAGCACCCCATAGGGACATACTATGGTGGATAAAAAACTTGTCAAGAAGATCTTTTAACTTCTCTTTAAGTTCATTCAACTCATCTAGAGACATTCTATAAGGAGGGATAAAGATAGGACGAGTATCAAGAAGAAGATTGATCCCAAACTCAATTACCCTATCAGGAGGTCACTCTAAATATCATAAGGGAAAACCTCAAGAAAATACAGTTACCTCAAGAATAGATTATAAAAAAAGCCCTATGAGTTAATATCCTTAACATAGACCAAATGATAAAGACATTCATTTGAATTCAATTTCTAAGCTGTGAGATATGATATAAAAATCCCCTTAGGCACTATGGAACTCTTTTCCCACTCTATAACTGGGTTTTTCTGAAAATTAAAGATGACATTATAGGTTACACAATCTAAAGAGGCATATCAAGAATGTACCCAATCTATCTGCAATATAACATCAAAATCAACCACGTCTAATTTAATAAAATACACTAAAGATTCCCTACCACCAACAAATACCTGATAATGCTCAATTTACATATCAATTTAAGTGCAAGACAATCGTGGTCAATATCTTTACCCAACTTAGGAGTTGCGGTAGAATGCACAAGGAACAATACGAGTGAATATAAAGTTGATTCGAAATAATAGATACAAGTTAAATTCAAACCAATAGTACAAAAAATATAAATGGGAGAGACAAGTATCAGCACTAATGTTTCTTTTTAGGTTTTTCTAGATTAATTTTGGGTTATTAATAATTAGAGTTTTAACAATTAGACACGGATCATAAGATTATATATTACTAAGGGAATGACATATGTGTGTTAGTAATCAACATCAATTTAGTAGATCAAATATAGGTATGTTCGGTTAAAGATTTTGATGCTAGTCTTTAAAAAAAACACCACACTTTAACCCATTGATTCTTTTGAATACCTAAGGGGTGTGTTAAATATTTGGTAACTAGACCTCAATTTAGGCATCACTATTTCTAGGATAATACCCATGGTATAGTTAACTTCACAATCACCCCTGTTTATAAGATAGTAAAAATTTAGCAAACTATACACATAAATGTCTATCATTGCTTTGGTCTCCACATCCCTCTTTAAAGGATGATGTGAATTCTTAAAGTTCACCCAAAACCCTTCTTTCAAAAATGGCCTTGAGTTTTTTAGAGTTTGGAGCTTTCACTCATAAAACCTATGTGGGTATTTAGGGTATTCACACATAAATCCTAACCAAGTTAGCATAGCAATGATAAAACCCATAAAAATGAACTACCAAATAGAGGCTAACAATAACAACTCGCATACACTTTAACCTTGATTCACACAAAACACCAAGAGGAGATCTAGCTACACATAAGTTAATAAGCATTGATATACCCATAATCTCCATTGAAATAGCTTGTTGGAGATTAAGTGAACAATACTTCAAACTTTTCCCTCCCATATATCAACAATGGAAGTGATCTATTCCTCCACTTAGAAGGTCTCCAATGTATTATCCACCCAAAATTAATATAATATTTTCTTCTCCAAGTATGGAGTCTATGAACTCAAGAGCTAAACCTAAAGAAATTAGGGAAGATGGAATATGATGAATAATTTTTTGGGTTTGAGTCTTTGTATCAAAATTGGGATCAGTCACGAGCATTTCAAGATTTGCCCTTGGGCTGAACTCTTTCACTATGTCATGATCGCAATAGCTTGGTCGCAACCGCGGCCTCCGCTTATGCAATAGAATTGTACAATCGTGGTTTATTGACCTTGCTTGAGTGTCGCAATTGCGGTTAGCAAACCGCGACTATGGTAACTGAGGCTCTTCTGCTCTAGGTCTTCAGCTATTCTTTCTTGCTCCTTTTCGATCATTTTAAGGTCTAATCCACATTTTTCTATCCCCTCATCTCTCGGCCTGCAAAGAGTGGATATTAGTGCATTTAATCCTAATATCATTTATTTATTTAAAACAAGGTAATGTGTATAAGTGTTGAGTGTGAATGAGTGGTAAAATCACCACTCATCAACACCCCTAACTTAAAGTTATTGCTTGTCCTCAAGCAACACTACCTCATACTATGAGACATAATTATTTATGCCAAAATATCATGCCTTAAAGATCCTAATAACTTCAACATTAGTGACTACCACACGTAACTCACTGCATATTAGCTAAGCTATTTTTCACTACTCCCCTCATCATATGATGCACTATTAAAGGATACATAAGAATTCAAAGTGTAATCTAGCAACAACAACTAATGCTCTAGAAATTACTTACTTATTGACCAAAACTAAGCTATACTACAGTTACCTCATCGCTTGAAAGGTGATGAAATAACCCACCTCAACTTGTTTGACATACCAACCTAACAAGAACAGAATTCTACACACCAGGCTACAAAATATGAAACAAGGAATTTTAAGTGCAAAAAATCTCTCTGTTACAAAAGAAATCTCTATGCAACAAGTGCTATACAAAAGGCTTGCCCCTATTTTCAATTGCCACTACAAACAAAGTACATAGTTGGAGATCTTAAAGGACTTTCTAAGCTTGTAATGTAGGGTTTTTTTAGGGTAGGATATCTTTTGGGAAAAATATGGCTATACCATTTCTTAAACATCTACATCACACTATTCAATCCTCTTTTTGGATTATGGGCCACTCTTCTTTGTTTTCTCTTATTTTTCATGCCTACCTTTTGCCTTCTTTGTTCACCCAATTTCTTCCATTCATTTTTTTGCACTCTAGTTCAATTCATTCTTTTGTTTGATCCTTTCTTTTTCTATTCATTTGCTTTCAATGCTAAGGCACAATAGGCATTTCAGCTATAACTTTATGGCCACAAACTTACTTCCATCAATCTTTACCAGCCCCAACTTAGGCTTTTAACATCAATTTTTTTTTAATTTCAAGGAGGCATAGTTAAAAAGAAGGATAAAAAATGGTTCAAGATTTGTAAGAAGTTTGCCAAAGAAAGGTCCAAAAGCTTAAAGTGGGTGACTAGGGATTATATTCATGCACGCGTAGGCTTTTTAGGCTAGAGTGAGTTTCCAATTGCCCAAAGATGATCTAAGATCATTTCTCCAACCAAATACAATCGACATTAGCTTTGAAAGACTAATAGGGCAAGTTCTAGATAGCACAATTATACAAGAGATGAGTTGAAATAGCTCACCACTAATGGCATACAAAATTCTCTAAGGGAGCTAAAATGTTCCTCTCACTAAAGACAAATTTGGAGTATCCATTTCTATTTACAAGTCAACCCTTTTGGAGTCACAAAAAGAGAAGAAATTTTGTTACAAAATTTCTCATGTTCGTGCCCTTTATTTTCAAAATAATTTGGATGAAGGGAGTTATTTATTTAGCATTTGCACCACGCTCAATAAGCAAGATTATGGCAACAACCAAAGCCTTAGTCTCACATTTTTCAAAAAAATTGGCAAACACCACATATAGGTACTCAGACTTTGCCAATGGAGTAAAACATGAACCCAAATTTAGAATGCTACGGGTTCTTAAAATTCCCCTGCATCTATGATAGTTATGCTATGGGTACTCAGACTTCCCCAACATCTATGTCTCAAAACCCAAACTCGATGCTTAACTGTTTCGATTGTCATCACTCAATCTATCATAGGAAAAATCTAGTTATGCATCACCCTATAAAAATAGAACTTAAAGTAAGAAAAAGAACTAAAATAAAACATCATGATATTTCCATTAAAATGTGGGCACTATTAGCATGCCCAAATGTAGCATCCCAAAACTAAAATAAAACATCATCCAGAATATCATCAAAACAACACCAAAAATATCCAAGCAATATCAATATTGGGAAAACCACCCCCAACTGAAAAGCTGGTAGTGTCTTCACTACCTAATCAACAAGATAAGAGTAAAGGGTGCTCCCTAAATCAGCCTCATGAACTACTCTCGCCGGAAGACCCTGCATTCTCTCTACTATTATCAGCAGTAGACCACTTAGCAGGTGCCTCATCATCACTCCCGACCCTCAGTGAAGGTAGTCACTTATTAGGTTTGAGTGCCTTAAAGATACACTTTACCCATTTCCACATCTTAGTGAAGAATATATTTCTTTTTTTTTCACTCTTTACCATCTTTTCCTATGACCCCCTGAGGTCTTTGTGTGATTTTGCCAAAGTTGACTTTGCTCTCTCAAATCTAGAAATTGTGGATCCCTACTTATTCTATTGCTTCTGATATATTTCATAATCGGACCAAGATACATATGAGTGTTGATTAGTGGAGAACTCTCCCAGACCTAGAGGTAACCCTAAAACAAGCTTTCTTATTGCCCTAATATCAACACTAATGTCTTCTAGAGGCCCAATAGTGGATGGTCACCCCGAATCTTAAAGTTTCTCTATTCTTCAAGAACAATCTGGCCCATGTTTATAGTAATACCAGACATGAGATAGGCTACCATACAATCTCACAAATCAGTGACTGTAATCATATGTGTACATGGTGACACTTTGTTGGAGATGATGTTAAACCAGATTCTAGCTTCTACGGTAAAGTCGTGTATGGATATCCCTCTTTTGGTGATAGCCCAAGAGACCTCTCTGCCAAGGCACAAAATGCTAGTCGTCCAGGTCCTTGGTTCATATCCCATTGCATAGAAGTCAACCATATCTATATTTCGGAGCACATACACTCTATTTACCTGCTTCATTCCAAAATATACATCCTTTTCCTCAATCTTCA
This sequence comes from Capsicum annuum, assembly GCF_002878395.1. NCBI lineage: Eukaryota > Viridiplantae > Streptophyta > Magnoliopsida > Solanales > Solanaceae > Capsicum > Capsicum annuum. The sequence continues at coordinate 138,637,231 of NC_061115.1, read as the reverse complement.
AAACTAGGTTTAAGAGGGTGACTGTGCTAAGATTTGCAAAGAAATCCTTTATGCATTGTTCATTGGAAATGTAGGGGTACAGGAAAAAACATATCTATTCGATAGCAGCAAGCCTATCAAAGAATTCTGGGAACTTTTCTAGTACCTTGTGACTAGTAATAGCTTGGTTCTTTGGACGTCATTGTAATACTAGTTGTGGCATTTTGGAGACATGAATCTGGTATCATCAAAGTATCTAATTTTCTAGCTGAGTACATATAGGCAACACACTTCAGAACATCTTTAGGATTCTCAAATCAAAACTATACTGGATTACCAAGATAAGAGCATATGGAAATGTTTAGGAGGTTTTGGGATGAAAAATGGATGTGCAAAAGATTTGGTTTTTGCATAAAATAGCCCTCAAGTATGGCGATCACAGAGCAATGCCTATGATCGCTATTCCACGATCGTGGTCATCAGCACCGCGATCGCGGTACCTTAGACCAGAGTTGCGAGTTCCGCACATCACTCAAAATACACAATTTTAACCCCAAGTTTGTGTTCAAGCTAGGCATATAAACATCATGATCTGAGAAATTAAGCCTAGATTACGTGATCATAGCCCCAAACTTAAAGGAAATCACATTGAACTTATTGGGGCATTAAATCGAACATATAGTTTACACATCAATTTCAATAGTTTTAGTATAAATATGGGTATTCAAGACTTTCCCAAATTACGTGTACAAACCCTACAATATCTAACCACAACAATCAATATAAAAAAACACAGTTTTTGCATTACAAACATCATTTCTAGCCTATTTCTAAACTACAGTTCCCAAGCCTACAATAACAATAAATGTAATGGAGTTTCAGACTACATATCAGTTAAATGTGGCAAAAGGTTTGAACTAAAAAATTAGATATTCAACAGAATGCCGAAGTATAAGAGAATTTTGAGAATGGGAATGTGGGAAAATAATAACCAGATGATCTTTTAAACTGATTTGACCGCGATCGCAATCGTAGTTTCATGATTATAGACTTACGGCCTCCACAATCATGGTGACATGGATCGTGATCATGGCAACTAATACCAAAATCCAGGTCTCTGTACTTCTCTGTTTAGTCCAACAATCTACTTTCACTACTCCCCTTTTCAATTTCAATCAAAAATTCTCCTAGCATCGCTTTCTTGGATTATGCATAAAAAATGCAAAAATAAGATATATTCCATCATGCATAGATAAAAGTATACGGGCCACTTCTTGTAGCATGATGGGGTGCCTCCCATCCAGCACTTTGTTTAATATCGTAGCACGATACCTCCACCACTTTCTTTTTTCTTCTACTTAGAGGATTTGAATCTCCGTCCCAACTTTCATTCAATATGCAATGAGAGGTAGAGGGACAGAAGATTCAGATCTTCCAAGGTGATGTGAGAACATGGCGAACAAGCTTCGAACTTGCCATTTTAAAGATTTGAATCTTTTACCCAACTTCATATCAAACTTCTGAATTGGTTCCTTGGGTAAAGTGTGCACTCAATAGGCCACTAGTTTTACTTCAGGCGTTGAGTTCCTTGTCCATTGATTGATGGGGTTCCATATGCTCCTTTGGAATATAAAATTCCAAAATGTAGGAATTGTATTCCGTCTCTCTACAATACATCATTTGCCTAAATGGATGAATTATCATCACATCCTCTAGGAATAATATTGAAAAGTGGGTTGAATGAGGTCCAACCCCTTATTCCAAAATTGCCTCCTACAAAGCATCTTTACCCTTAAATGAACTACAGTCATCATAAGAGATTCTCCTTGATTCTTCTCTTGACTCTGGTTCCATTCCTTTTATTTAGACATCTTCTTCCTCATCTGAGATGGTATAATAGGAAGTTATTGAGGATTCATTTCTACAAAGGACATCATCATAGCTTTGTTTATCTTCTTGATGAACCTTCTTTTGGGAAATGGTAAAGGTAGTGATAGTTTTAAGATTTTCTTGTTTGCCCATTTCCTCCATCTTGATAATTTTCCATCCTAATGCCTCTTGTTTTATGTCTTGTATATTTTCTCGCGTTGCATCTACACGGTCCAAAATAGCTAGTAGTCTTGTGTCAAAGCTATTGGATTCGGCATGTTCCTTTTCCATCTTCTATCATAGGACCTATAAATCTCATAAGAAGAACTAGCAACTTATTAGTATAATAGGGGGCGGGGGAATTTGGATAGTTATCCCAATGTCCATCTCGACCACTACATAAAGGACACCTATACTCCCTATAGGATTGAGATAGAGGGTCAATCTCTCTCCAAAGAGCATTGTTACAATCTTCCTTGAAGTGTGGTCCATCATAAATTTGACATGGGTCATGAAGATAGGATTCCCGACTTCCAACATAATACTTGTTGGAAGATGCCATAGAGAAAACTAAAATAGATTAGAAATCTACCTACAAAAGAAAAGCACAAAAAAATATTTACAAGCAAGTAAGCTAAAATTCCAAACTAACTTAATATGCCAAATTATTCCCTGGAAACTACACCATTTTTGATAATGCTCAATTTACACGTCAATTTAAGTGCAAGGCAGTTGTCATTAATATATTTACCAAACTTAGGAGTTGCGGTCAAATCCATGAAAAATAATGTGAGTGGCAATCAAGTTGATTCAAAATAATATATACAAGTTAAATTCAAATCAATAGAACAAAAAGGTAACAATAAAGGAGACAAGTATCAAAACTAATGTTTCTTTTTGGGTTTTTCTAGTTTAATTTTAAGGCTATGAATAGTTAGAGTTTAAACAATTAGGTGCGAATCTTGGGATTATGTGTTACTAAGGGAAGGAAATGTGGGTGTCAGTACTCAACATCAATTTAGTAGGTCAAATATAGGTAGGATTGGTTATAGATTTTGATGCTTATCTTTCTACAAAACACCAAACTTTCACCTATTTATTCTTTCAAATACCTAACGGGTGTGTTTAACATTTGGTAACTAAACCTTAATTTAGGCATCCCTATTTCTAGGATAATACCCATGGTATAGTTAACTTTAGAATCACATTTATTTTTATGAAATTTAAAATTTAGCAAATTACAAACATAATTTCCTATCATTTGTTTGGTCTCCAAATCCATCTTTCAAGGATGATGTGAATTCCTAAAGTTCACTAAAAACCCTTCTTTCGAAGATGGCCTCGAGCTTTCTAGAGTTTAGAGCTTTTACTTATCAAACCAATATGGGTATTTGATGTTGTCAACCACAAATCCCAATAAAGTTAGCATAGCAATGATAAAACCCATAAAATTGAACTACCAAATAGAGGATAATAATAACAACCCACATACACTTTATCCCCTATTCTCACATAACTCCAAGAGGGAGATCTAGCTACACATAAGATAAATGAGCATAGATATACCCATAATCTCTATTGAAATGACTTGTTGGAGATTAAGTGAATGTGTCTTCAAATTTTGTACTCCAACAAATCAACAATGGAAGTGAGTTATTCCTTCACTTAGAAGTTCTCCAATGTATTCTTCACCCAAAATTTATACAATATTTTCTTCTCCAAGAACGGAGGATATAAACTCAAGCGATAAATGTAAAAACATTATGGAAGATGGAATAAGATGAATAATTCTAGGGTTTGAGTCTTTTTATCAAAATTGGGATCAACCACGTGCATTTCCAGATTTTCCCTTGGGCTAAAATCTTTTCCTAAGTTTCAATTAAACCAGTTTTGTCGCGACCATGATAGACTTGTACGACCACGGTTGATTGACCCTGATTGACTATCATAGAGGCCCTTCTTCTCTAGGTCTTAAGCTACACTTTATTGCTCCTTTTTTTGATAATTTTAAGGTCCAATCCACATCTTTCTATCCCCTAAACTCTCTTCCTACAAAGAGTGGATATTAGTGTATTTAATCAAAATTATGTCTCATTGATTCATTCAAAACAAGGTAATGTGTATAAGTATTGAGTGCGAATGAGTGGCAATATCACCACTCATCAATACCACATAACCCCTAAAACTTTTTCTAGCACTGGGGTAGAAATATAAAAATGGTCTAAAATATACTCAAGACCAAAACCAAAATGCATAGCCACAAATATGGTCACATAAAAAAGGGTAGACCCCGGGTCAAGTAAATACTAACCATCACAAGAGAAGATTTTTAACATACCAGTGATGAAATCAAAAGATGTCTTGTACTACTGATGGGTAGTAACGACGTACAAAAAATTTCAACAAGTGTCACTACTAGAAGTGGCTCCCTTTGGTGTAGGAGTTGATGACATGGAAACCAAAACCTTATTATCCCTCGTAGCAACCTTTCCCATAGGTCAATCCTTTAGCATATGTTTGACTATCCATAATAAGAACATTGATTCCTTTCCTTATCACAGAAACCATGATGCAACCAACCATAAAGTTCGAAAGAAGGATTTGATAGAGTTGACTGGCCCTATTGACCTTATATTGGACACCATATTCCCTTGAACCATCACCCCCTAAGAAAGACGATCTCTGGACAGTTTTTTGTAAGGTGCACTAGCCATTTAATAAGAACCAGAGTTCCCTACCTCTTCTTAGACTATTTCCAACTATCTCTACCACTTTACTATTGACCTCTACCCTAATTTGAATATTGAAAATTCTTTCCCTACTTCTCCCCACCTCTACCTGCTTCTTAGTTTCCTCTTAAACAAGTTACATATGCATCCCTAGTCTAAATATGTCGATATCCTTGTTCAACAAGGTAGCCTTGCACTCAAAAATCAATTCATGAGACAAAATAAAGGCTAATTTCCTTATTCCAGCCCTCATGCTAGACACTAGCTCAAGAGCATATCATGACAATTGGTGGAACTTAAAGGAATATACTTTCTCCATAACTCTTCCGTGTGTTAAGTTTACAAACTCTTCAACTTTTGCCTCCCTTAACTTCTGAGGAAGAAAACGATCAAGTACTAGAGCAATAATCCCACAAATCGAACTCAACATTATTACCCCTATGTAGCTCCCACTCTTCATACCACTGGTTTGATACATCCTTTAACTGTTAAGCAATGAATTCCACACCCATCCCATCGGTAGCATGCCTAACCCAGAATATTTTTTCCAACTCATCTATAAAACTACTATATGTAGTTTTGATAATAAGCACCTAGCTGCAAGGGACCGGGTCCTTGGATGTGCATCGTACAGTACAGTGCGTGACTACATAATTTTGTCCACTTTTGTAACAAACTTACATGTGCTACTTAAATTAATTAGGATGGCTAGTTTAATGATATTTCATCCCTAATCATACTCATACGTAAAAGGAAAGATACATTTATTACTTAAGAAGTTTTTGCACAAACTTGAAGAGTGAAGTGAGCCAGCAAAAACTCCATTTCATGATTGCACAAACATTTCCCATGTTCTTAACTTTTTAGTATGCTTAAATAGTGAGTGAGTGTTCTTGAGTGATGATTTGTAAAAGACTTACTCAAGCTTTAAGATTGATGTCTTTCTTTAAAGTTTTTTGAGAGTACTTAGGTATACCTTCCTAAGTTTGTTGTTAATTAAAGTTAATCAGTATAGACAGTCCTTGGCAGAGTTGTCAAGATGAGACTGTAGTAGAGTTATTATAAGATAAAAGAGCCTAGAGTTAGGCTAAAATTTAAGTTGTAATCAAGACGTTGATTATAGTGGATTTCGTTAGTTCTTGTGAGTGCAAGCCATGGTTTTTACCTTCCTTGATAAAGGGGGTTTCCACGTTAAAACTTGTGTGTTCTTTCCTTTCTGTACTACCTTTGATTTTCCTGCACTCTATTATTTGATTGCTTTTGATTGACTTTGAGGGATCTGTTCCTTCACTTTGTGGTACAAACCTAAGGCTTCCAATAATTGTTATCAGAGCAAGAACACTCTTAAAGGTTCACACCAAGAGTGTCTCAGTTAGCATAGTTGCTCCACCTAACTTTAAAAAAGGGTAGTCTACCACTAGACTAGCAAGATTTAATTGACAATACTATGGGTGGTGGAAAACCAGGGTGTTTGACTTCATTATAGGTGAGTATAGTGAGCTAATGAACATTTTTCTTCATTTTCCTCATGTACCTATAAGAGAAGTCAAAGAAGGACATGTTACTAAAATGGATATAAAAAAAAGAAGGGAGTACAATGATGAAGAAAGAAAAAGAATTGAGAAAATCTATAAAGCCAAGAAATTTCTTATCTATGGCATAGGACCAGATAAATACAACAGGATTTCATCTTGTGAAAAAACTAAGAAAATCTGGGTTGCTTAAAGACAGCTCATGAAAGAACCACTTATGTGAAGGATTCCAAATTTGAAATGCTAACTACCTTGTATAAAACCTTCACCATGGAAAAGGAGAGACAATATAAGAAATGAACACAACATTCACTTCCATCTTAAATAAGCTTCATTTCTTAAGGGAAGTGATTTTACTGTACAAGAAAGTGAGAAAGATCCTTGGGGTTTTCCAAAATCCTGGGAAAGAAAAGTAGATGTTATTACTGAGGTAAGGAACCTAAAGACTCTATCTATGGATGATTTTATTAGAAATTTTAAAATTTATGAACTCAAGAAGCAACAATAGCAAGAGAAGAAAGAAGAAAAAAAGGAAAAATCAATGGCACTGAGGGCACTAAAATTAGACTTAAGTAAAGAAAACACTGATTTTGCCTATTTTGATACAAGAATTGTTAGAGCTATAAGGATAAGTGACCAGTTCCAAACAAGTAAAAGTAGTAGAAGAAAATTTATCACTATGAAGGTGTGTCACAAATGCGGTAGTACTGAGCATTTTATAAAAGATTATACTATGCATAAACTGGACCATCAGGAGTATCTCAATGTTTGAGGTGACTAAAAAAAGAACAGGGACCAGGTCCCTATAAAATCAATAAGATAGGTTGCAACTGATCTTGCAGTTAAATAAGCCTTAGCTGGCTGGGTGACTCCTCTAGTGAATCTGATGAAGGTAAGAAGTCTGCCAATGTTTCCATGCTTGTTATAGAGGATGAGAAGGTTACCTTTGACTCTTTGTTTGCTTTTATGGCAAACATTAAACATGAAGAAGAAAATAAGGTAATACTTTTTGAAAATAAAGAAAACTTGGAAAACTATTCTACAAGAAAGATAAAAAAACTTTCAAATATGCTGATTGAATCTGTGCGAAATGAATGAGAAATTTTTTTGGGGAAAACTTCAATGACTGGTAGCTTGATTGGCAAAAAATTGAGTACGTTTCAAAGAATTAATTAATTAGTTGAACATTCGATTTGCACTAGAAGAAAAGGTGGAAAGTCAAGATCTTGAGTTAATTGTTGTAAATCTGCAAATATCTGTAAATGAAGAGCAGGTTACTAAGTTAAGATTTGAAAATCTAAATTTAGTGATTCAACTTGAGAAAAGAGATGATTATTATGAAAAAAAAAGAATATTTCTCCAAAATAAAAAATAGAAGATTAGGAGCTTGAGTTGATAGCTTTGACTCTCCAAATATTAAAAACTGCGCAATAGGTTGCTAAGCTGAAACTTGAAAATCTGAGTTCAATAAGTCAATTGGAGAAAGTAGATACCTCTGAGTGTAAATGTAAGAAAGAAGCCTCAAAGTTTTATGTTGAGATTGATGAAGAATTTGAGAATTCTAAAAGGCTTCTCATAACTGCACTTCAGAAAAATGAGGAGTTAGAAAGGGATCTGCTCTATCTGAGAGAAGAACTTAAAAAATCCCTACAATGGACTACATCTTATAAGATCCTTGATAACCTAATTAATAAAGGATTTAATAATGGTAAAGGGCTTGGATATAAGTTGAAAATTCAATCACCTGCGTCTCACAAAAAGACTGCTCAAAATTCTAAGAACAAGGTTAACAAGCCTCTATGTACTCACTTTGGTAGAGATAGACACATGAAAATAGACTATCAAAGCTAGCACAGAGATAAATTGTCCCATGTTAAACTTTAGAAAGGGTTAATACCTTGGAAAAATGTGAAAAAGCTCATATTACCTAAATAGATAAAGAAGGATTTGATGATAACATTATTTTTCTAATATGAACTAAAACTCAAATGGGTTCCAATGTTTAACAAATGATCATAAGTGCCAGAGGGAGAAAGGGTTTTTAGTAAGAACAATCTTCTTGATATGTAATTTCTCAAGGATATAAATGGAAGGTCTTATTGCATTGTCTTTGCTAAGACACTTCAAAGTAAAGGAGTCTTCTGTGATTAGCATTCCTAGACAATAAAAGAGATCAAAAAGATGTGAAAGAAGATGAAAAGTTCAAAGAAATGCATAAAGAACTTAGAACATTTGAAGAATACCAATTCTAGGACTTGGTCCTCAAACCTATTTCTAGAACAAGACATTATATAATGTGGTGTAATGAATATCATTAGCTGATACTGGGATTGATAAGATTAGCTTAACCTACTATCAAGTGAATGAGTGTCTTCTCACAAAATTTGATTATTTCAAGAGGCAAGTATCCCTGGTAAATTAGGTACTTGTTGGTCTAACTCAGTACCATACCATTGCAGGTATACACCTATGGGAAAAAACTTTGGAGGTGGATAAATATGACAAGCAAAAAGTTTACAATTCACTTAAAATAAAGAGGGACCTAGTCCTATATCTCAGGTTAGTATAATGTGTGTTCAAATTTTGTCTATTCTATAAAGAAAAAACTGCGTCCTTCCTGTCCTTATGTGAGAAAAATTTATCCTATTCTAAAAGGGAAAGGTGAGTCACCTAAAATCTAATATTGATCATATCTTGTTCCACAATAAAACCCTTCTTTGTGCCTATTAGTCCTTTAAATCCAGCTACAACCACTCTTTCTCCCATAAAAAAGAAAACTGTAAATTCCAAATAGCCCTTTTGAGAAAAAGACCTTCTTGATGACTACAACTCTTCCAGTTTCATGTCTATCAAAGAATTATGAGATTAACATAGTTAAAAATCCCTTCCGAAATATTTCTAAGAAATATCCTTCTTCTCCTACTGTTCCAAATATTAAATCCTTCATCACTCAACCTGTCAATGAAGAATCATTTCTGAATCTTTAAGACTATTCTTATAGTGTTATAGTGGATAAAACCTAGGTTGCAGAAAATCTCATCTTGTTCTGAAAAAGCCCTGGAAAGATCATAGTTGATCACAAGAAAAATAATTTCAGTAAAACACAAAGAATTTTAGAATATGATCTAGAAGTTTTATTGAGAAGCAGCCGGCTCTTGAGAGACTAGTCCCTAGAAGAGAAAAAAACTGAAAGGGAATATGTGATCACTTATACTAGAAGAAAGAATAGAGAGAAAAGTAAGGTTATGTCTAATGAAGTTACAAATTGGTTCTTTAATTGTAAAAAGGTTTTAACTAGAAGGATTTTTTTATTCAAATATGCTAGCAAAACTTAGTATGGGGGAACTTGGTGAGCTGGTAAAATATTAAGGTTTGATGTATCTCATGGAAGGACCTATTCCAACTGTTTTTGATGAAATAGTTAGGGAATTATATTTCAACTTGTACTTCTAAGAAGATGGGATAAGTTTGACTGCACAGGTCCAAGTAAAGGAAATAAAGCTGAATGAGGAAACACAAGGAAGAATTTTGGAAGTTCCTATATATGGGGTGAGAATTGTCTCCGAGTAGCTACCTTTAATAAAATTCTTATCAAATGAATTCAAGGTTAAAAGTAAATATATGGATGTAGTGAATAGGAAATCATTCAAGATCGAGTTTCCATTGGTCTTTGACTTTATGAAAAAGGTGATTTTGCCTAGATCACAAAAGAAAAGCATTGCCTCAGCCACTGAGTTGTATGTGATGGAATGCCTTAATGGATTTGAATTCATTTATCTACCTACATTAATGATAGAATACATTCACAAAGTGGCTCTAGGAAAAAATGGTAAACATCATATGCCCTATGGATTTTTGCTAAACAAAGTACTTAATTATTATGGCATTGTCTATGATTCTGGAACCCAAGGATCTGTTGTTCAAATGCTTGACATAAAACCACTGGTCAAGAATAAATATTTCAAACCAAGCAGCATTAATCAAAGGGATCTCAACAAGGAAATAGAGGAACTAAAGGGTAATTCAGCTACCAAGGATGAAAAATTAGAAAGTTTCAGGAGACAATTCAGCATATCTCCGAAGAAATCCCATATAACAAGGAAATGATTAGAATTGAGAATGCTAAACTGGGAAGAGAATGTCAATGTTAACTGATGAGGTCCTTAGGTCAAATACAAGGATATGTCATCTTAACAACAACCTAACCCTACTCTTTTAAAATCTTTTTCCTAGTCTTTCACCTGTAAATCCTTCTAGATTCCTGTGGCTTTTTTCCCTAAGAAAATTTAAAATATGCACTGCTGTGATACTTATCCTCTACTTATGAATGAATTTTTTCTTTGTGTGTTACATTTGTTCTTTTTAAATTACAAAGTTATTCTTCATTTTAGTGTTGCACCAGTGGCCATGAGTTAACTAATTTGTGCTTAATTTACTCTTGATTTCTAACTTTTCAATAATTGTAAAATGGGTAATACATATTGAGTACATATAGTTGGGGACTATGTACTAGGTGTTCTAGGTGAATATGAATGGCATGCTGATAAGGGTAAATATATGATGTGTTAGTATTGATAAAAGAGAAGGAAGTGATGTGCTAAGTGAATGATAAGGCATAGTGATAGGGGAAAGCAAACAATAAGTTTTTGCTAAATATAACAACAAGGGACCAGGTCCCTATGTTGCATGATGGTGGAATCATGATGATAGGTAGAACATTCATCTTTAAAGTAGTAATCAAACTGGTTAAATATTATGGATGTGCTTAAAGTTTTATGGTTGGTTTTTTATCATCAAAATGGGGAAAAATTTTTATATGTAGTTTTGATGATCAGCATCTAACTATAAGGGACCAGGTCCCTGAATGTGCATGGTACAGTACAAATGGCACGCGTGACTACACAACTTTGTTCACTTGTGTATCAAACTTCCAGCTGTTGCTTGTACTTATTAACACAGCTGGTCCAATGATATTTCAGCCTTAATCATTACTCATATATAAAAGAAAATAGATGCTCCTTCATCAAGGAGTTTTTGAACAAATCTAAAGAGTGAAGCGAGGCAGCAAAAACTCCATTTTAAGATTGCTCTAACATTGTTCATGTTCTTAACTTTGTAGTATACTTAAAGAATAAGTGAGTGTTATTGAGTGCTGATTTGTAAAAGAATTACTCAAGCTATAAGTGTAATTTCTTGATTTGTAGTTTCTTAAGAGTACATAGGTAGAGTTGCCTAAGTTTGTTGCTAATTAGAATTAATCAATATAGAGGGTTGTTAGTAGAGTCTTTAAGATGATCTTCTAGTAGAGTTATTAAAAATGAAAGAAGCCTAGAGTTAGGAGTAAATCAAGGCTATAATCAAGTGTTTGATTATAGTGAATTTTATTGGTGCTTGTGAGGGCATGCCATGGTTTTTCCCTTCCTTGATCAAGGGGGGTCTCTATGTGAAAACTTGTGTGTTGTTTCCTTCCTGGACTTCCTTTAGTTTTCCTACACTCTATTTTTGATATCCTGTGATTGAATTTGATGGACCTAGTCCCTCCCTATGTGATGCAACCCCCAAGGGTTCCAACAAAAATCTTGAGGATCCTCCCCAACCTTAGTAATAGGGAAAGTTGGAGGATTCAACTCTATAACTTGGCCAACTCTAGTGGCCTCAGATAAATGCCCAACAATACTAACAGAACCTATCTGACGTGAATGAGAGTCACTAAATGAGCAACCAGATGAATGGATAGGTGAAACTAATCATTAGTAATATCTCTCTAAGATAATTGAGTATGATCCACTAGCTGGAGAAGGATTAGTGGAGACAGGTGGAACTCCACGGGGACAATCAGCAGCAACAACCCTTGATCGAATCTATACCCCATAAGTCTGATAAGATATGCCCATATTGTCCTCAGGTGGGATATATGAGTTACCATAAGCTTCAAAATGTCTGGGAGGCATGGTATGAAAGGCAAATAATTGAGAGTTAGAGAAATCCAAGACATTAGTCTCTATAGCCCAAAAATAAGACAACAAGAAAGGAAAACATTCCTAAATGACTTGTAGCCTCCCCTTTATAAGTGTTTCACGTTACACACCTATAAAAGTGACTCTACATGGCATGTATTTGTAGACAACCAATTGAACATGAAACTACGCTTTAATACCAACTTTTCATGACCCAAACCATGGCCTGGTCGTGACGAGTATCTCAAGTCAATTGAAGAATGGAGGGAATAAGGCTTAGCATGAAATTTAAAACCTTAACTTAGATTATGTAGCTTAACCATTCTAAAGCAGCACCCACGAGCTATATGGGTTTAGCTCCCCCTGTTGAAAGGGCGGGCCCAAGTGTGTGTTACTTGCACGAACTAGAGAAAAACTGAGGGAAAGCTAAAGCCATCAAGGTAACTATCTATTACAAGAAATTTGATCATCAGTGACAAATTATTATGTCACTTATGAATCATACTTTCTCACGAAATGTCTTTTGTGACAACAAAAATTTCATCAATTGTTTATCTCTAAACGTGGGTTGCTAAAAGTATATAGAGACAATCTAGTGTTTTGTCGCTAAATAAATTGTATTAACTACGAACTCTTTTTTCATCCCCAAATACATCATATTTGTGATAAAATAATTTGTCATAAAAAGTGTAAAATTTTGTAGTTGATTATGTGATTTTGTCACGAGAAAGATTATTAATATCGGTGAAATTTCCTTGTCAATAATTATTTATATTAATTAGTGACAAGATCTATTGTCTCTAAAAATATATGTATTTGTAGCTGAATAAACATAATTTTGTCAATAAAGGTTGTCTTTTATATACAAAAAAGTTCTTCGTCCCTAAATATATAAATTAGTGACAATTTTTCTTTTGTAAAATGACTTACTATTTTGTAGCTAAAACTATCATCTTGTGGCTAAGATTGTTAATTTTACCGATAAAATAATTATCACTACAAATTATCATGATTAGGGACAATTACAATTATCAAAAATACAAAATTAATACATAATTAAAAAACATTTTGGGAAATAGAATCATATAAAAAAATTTCATTGCAAAAGAGGAAACACAAACTATTTAAAATAAACATTATAATATATTTTTGTATATATACACATTATACAATAAAAGTAACATAAACTGTCTCCAAACTATTCCCTTTCCTTCAGACTCCTCTTAGTAGATCTGTGACTAACTTCACTTCCTGTTATTGAAGAATCGTATCCTTCATATGTAAGAAAAAATAGCAAAGGCCAAAATGTAAAAAAAGAAATTAATTAGAATTATCAAAACAATCAGATTCAGCAGAAAACACCTAAAATGAACAGTGAATATTGACAGGAAATTCATGAGACATGTAGAGTTGAATAATATAGAAATTCTTGTAATTGTCAAAGATTAGAATCAGTTGGTGCTACTGCTAAAATGGCTATTTAATGAAGGACATTTAATAATCGATACTATCAATTCTTAGCTTGCTAACTAGAAGGACATTTAAGTACTTGAATATTAAGATCGAATATGACTTACTTGAAAGAAACTCCACTTAGAAAAATTGATATTATACCAAGATTTTTTTAGAACAATGTTTATACTTGAATAATGCATAGAGAGGGTAGATATATGCACAACCCAAAAATTAATATCCTCTTTATCAATCACAGAATATATTAAAAACAAGCATCATTATATTGTACTTATAAAATATCTACTCTCTTTTAATATTAGTACATTTTTCAAAATAACTTATTACATTTTCAATAATAATTAATTTGTGACATGAATTCTAGAGACCAAGTACTAGAAACAAATCAAATTATAAATTTTAACAATGAAATTATCATATATATTCTTTCAAACAAGAGAGATGAAAAAAAAGGGAAACACAAAACATTCACGCACATGAAGTAGAACAAAAGTTACTAAGTTATTAGTTAAAACATATTATCACAACAACATCAAATTCGAATGTAACAGAATTTTATATATCTCCTTCCTCAGTCATCTAATTATGTATAACTGGTATTTTATGAGCAAAAAAATTATCGTAAAAATAAGTCATAATCAAATTTTGAATTAAGTGTACCAGAAAAAATTATGTTGCATAGTGGATACTCCAGAATAATCTGCTCGATTACAAAAAATTTACAACAAATTCATCAGAATCAATCCTCTTCTCTATATTTGAGTGCCTAATTAATGAACCAATTGTAGTAACCAACATAATAGGTTAATACTAATTAAATAAACAAATTAATGATCTGTGTAATAAGAAGCAAGTTGCAACATTGATCTACCTAATTTGTATTCATTTCATATACAAGTTAATGATAATGGATAATCCTATAGAAAGCACATAAAAATATTTATAATCTCATCCACTACTTGCATTGATTTTATGCTTTGTCAATTGCAATGCTAAAAGAAAAAAATAAGAAAAAACGAACACTAGCTCGCCTTCCTTGCAATCGATGTAACATCAATAATATATTTCCCAATTGCATCTTAAAAATTGTGAAAACCTTAAGATAAGTTAATACATTTATCAAAGTGGAATAGTAATAGCCTAAGTTTCTCAGAATCGGATGCAATTTTCTATCATAGGAGCGGATCTAGAGGTCGGATCCTTCGTGATCTAAATTTTAAGATTCAAAAAGGTATATATATGGTTGTCAAAATTCAGCTAAAAAGTAATTTAATAACAATTTTTAGATATTATAGGGAAAACTTGAGGAGAAATACTGATCAAGAGAAGAATTCTGGAAAGAGATAATAGGACAGAAGTGACATAGAGATTTCTATATACAAGGTATTATATTTTATTTAATTTTTCGTTAGCTTTTATTTTTATTACAAAAAGCATTGGATTACTTCTGAATTTCTCTATCAATTTTCATTGAGCTCATTGGGTAAGGATTACATAATCATACCCATGTCATGTCGACATGGATGGCACCTAAAATAAAGAGTCCGAGCTACTTAGATAATATTTCCCATCATGTAGGAGTTGAAGTAACTATACTACTTGGAAAGATCCATGTATTTTAACTGAACTACAAGTATACAACCTTGGATAAAAAGAAGAAAGAAGAGTCAAGTTGTAAAGCAACATATAAAAAATGAGTCTAAAACCAAATGGGAGGATAAAATGTACCCAAAGTAGATAGATACTTTACCTTGTTTTCTATAAGATGTTCCATCATATAGTTGTTCCATATAAGTCTAGAATTTTCCTGTGTAAAAGAAATTAAGCATTTTTTTTAGATAACAATTTCTTGTCAACCAACTGAGATATAATAGAAGTAAGAAAGCTACTGCATATAACTAGATAACTATATCCAATCAGACTATATAATCACAGCTATAGGATATCCAAATAATTGTCTCCATAGAAGAAGCATCTTGGATTCATTTCCCAAAATCATGCAGTCGGAGCACTGCAGTGTGAACCATAAGTTTCTAATTGTTAAGCCCACACCGTGATATCTTGAGAATCAAATGAAAGATGATCAACAATATGAATAAATCAATTAAATTTTGGGGGGAGGGGGGCTGTAGAAGGTAACACTTCAAATTGAAAATAATAGTACCATGCATTTAAAAAAATCTTAGCTCATAGAATTTATTTCTAAAGTGGTAAGTCAAACAGGTCTCATACAGAGAAATGATGAAAAAAGATTCCTTTTAAAAGATAAATTCCCATAATATGCTGTTGGAAAAAATGACCTAAACTTTTTTAAGGAGTTATATGATATCAGGTTAACATATGACTTGATATACACTAAAGAACAAATGACTGAAGTTTTAAGCTTCAAGATTTTGAAAACATATACCTATGTAGAAAATGGATTATATGCCTAGCTAAACATTAAAGAAAAGCACATAGTTATCATGCATCTATATCACTTCTTTGGATATTTCTTCCATATTCAGAATAATCAAAGTACTTAGTGAGTTCATCCCTAAGACCAATGTAGCAACAAACCCAAAAGAAAATAGTCTTGCACCATACCAACCCAAAAGAAAATAGTTCACATCCACGTAACTATAACAATTAGGATTGAGAAAAATGGATAATGACCGTCTCAACCTCTAACTTAATCTCAAATTGTAAGTAAAAGCACAGCTAAAATTCAAAAATAGAATAAAAAACATGCAATTACACTAACTAAACCAAAATTCAGCATCAAGCATTACCACTTTTAAATCTAAGAATCAGTCTAAGGAAGAGGAAGGGTGGAAAAAGATGAGGACATTAAAACTACAATTTAAATGAGAAAACAAACTCAAGAAAGATTTTGTAAATCCTTCATGTATTTGAAAGTTTCTGATGGCATTTGTTTGGAAATAACAGTAGCAGTCGGTATCGGCTGTTATGGTGGTTATTTCACCGGCAGAAGTGGTTGTTGTTGATTATTGTTGATCTGGAACATGGATGCATGGGGTTCACTAGAGAATAAGGTAAGGGTGTAGGCATATCAGGTTGTTGGTGCGGCTGTTGTTGTCCACCGTCAGCAACAACGGGGTTCGCCAGTTGTTGAATGGTGTTACCGACTGGAGGCAGTGGTATTTCTTAAGGCAGATCGCTGGCGGGGGAAGAAAAGCATGGATGAGTGGTGGAGTTGGTTAGAGATTCACAATCCGTGGTTGGAGTCCATCGATGAGGCTGGTTTCATCGGCAAAAATGATGGGACGACAACTGAAGTTGGTTGTGTTACGGTTGGTGGTGTAGAACAAGAGAGGAAGGGGGCGGCTTCATTAGCACTGGTAGCTAAAATAGAGTCATCGACGGTGGTGAATCTTTTTAGATAGATGAAAAGAGGTAGAGAGAGAATGGGGAGGGCTACAACTATTTGGATGAAGAATGAGAGATTAAGGTTTTGTTTTGGTTTCAAAAGGAACGAAAGGCTTACTTAATCTCAGTCATTGGAACAACTTTGATCAATGACTGAGATAAAACATGATAAAAAAATGGGTTAAAAAATAAAATTTAATTTATGGTCGAATTGAGGTCAATTTTGACTGTAATTGACATCAATTGAGTACAAAATTGGTTAGATATTAAATATTCAGAAAAGTCAAATGAGGCCAGCTGTTATTATAATAAATATGATAATGTCGATACTAAAATAAAATATGCATATGAAAATTAATGTTACATAAAATTATTATATAAAATTATCGATAATAATAATAATAATGACAATAATAGAGAATATATTTGCAAAATGTGAGCATGCATATTTAGGAAAAAGATTTAATAAATATTAATAAAATTATATAAAATATCGTCTTTGAATTAATAAATTGTAAAAATGACAAAATAATTTTTACATTTTTAAATCATGAATGTGGCTTGTCAAAAATTATTTGATACCTAAATAATGCGTAAAAAATATTATTATTAAAAGTTAAATAATCTTGATAAAAATAGCAGCCTAAGAGAGCATCATGAGGTCAAAATTGAGTGTTAACAGTACCAAAATTTTAAAATAAGTCATCAAAATTAATGACAACTAATATTTTTTTCATTAATATAAGAATTATAAATCAAATAAACTTTATTTTAAGAAGATTTGAAAAATTTAGAAATAAATATAAAAGCGCTAGAATAACAAAAATTGAAGAAGTGCCAAATTTTTAAAACTTTAAGTACGTAATAAGAATGTAATAAATGAATTTTTTAAGATTTGACATTAAGAATTAAAAAAGATTTTAAATATAGAAACAAGAAAACTAATCGTACCATAAATATTATTTAAACTGATGTGTTTCTCTTAGTCTTTGATAGTAAGAGAAATATGTACTACATGACAAGTGCAAAAGTGATGATCTATCAATCACTTGAAAATTCTGGTGGTAAAATATATATGAGTTTACACTAAAATATATGTTTATATCTACATTATTATATGAAAGTGTGAATGATCTTTGAAAAATGATTTGAACTTTTAACACTTCATTAAAAATCTTCGGAATAGATAAAATTATTTAATTTTAATTAATCAAATATTATACGTGCAAGGTACGTGCGATTAAACTAGTATACTTAAAAGTTGGAAAGTGCTTACAAATATTTAATCAAACTATAATGCAATAACAACATAATAAAAAAAAAATTACCAACAATAAAAAAGTGTATTTGGCATAAGAAAGATATATATTGTTGGCAATCATATATTTTTAATAATGTAACACAAGGGCAACTCCATTTTGACTAATTGATTTTATTAGTATTAGGTATGCGTAATATGAGTAAGTGAATATTAATTAGAGCTTTTTAGTAAAGAATTTAAATCACTAATGAGGTCCACTTAGTACTTTCTCTGTCTCATTTTTTGGGTCGTCATTTTCTTTTTAGTTCGTTTGAAAAAGAATGTCACTTTCCTTTATTTAGTAACTATTTAAAGACACAATTTCACTTTTCTCCTTATTGATCGCACTTAAAAGATTTCACTTCGTTAAAAATAGTAGTAATACATTTTTTAATAAAGGATAATTTAGTAAATATCATCAAGTCTTTTCTTATTTCTTAATCTCGGCGTTCAATCAAAGTATGTCACACAAAATGAGATGGAGTATTAACTTTTAACTTTTAATGTGGATTTACTTTTCTAACTCTAAAAATCAATTTAATGTTATATAGTAATGGAATAACTACATGATTTAACAAGCATGATTTGTACTAGACGTAATCATATTTTTCAAAAATATAAAATACAACAAAAAAACAAAAACGTGAGAAAGAGCAAAAAAAGAATCTATCAATTGATACTCTTTTATACCAGATTGATACACTTTTTTAAAAGAGAGAAGGGGAATCTATGCATTCACGTAAGTATCTATACCCAATTGATACTCTTTTATACCAGATTGATACACGTTTATATCACATTGATACATTTTTTTTAAAAGAAAGAAGGGGAACATATGGATGTACATGCAGTCTTTATACCCATTTAATACACTTTTATACCACATTAATAAACTTTTATACTACATTGATACACTTTTTTAAAAAGGAAGAGGGGATTCTATGCATGCACATGTAGTCCCTATGACCAATTGATACACTTTAATACCAGATTGATACACTTGAATTCAACATCATATCTCCACTAACCTCCGTATCTTATCATTATTGAAACTAAGAATGAAGCTGCTGCCATTATTTTGTATTAATTTTGAGAAAATTTACAATAGAAAAAAATTATAGGAAGCTAATTGAATATAGATTTTTGGAGATTTTATACAAAATTTGTGGAATGAGAAAGATAAATTGAACTATCGAAAAAGGTAAAGGAATGGAGGTTTGACAGTTTGAATGGAAAGAAAACTGTGAATGAAAAGGAAAGAAAGAAAGGGAAAGTTATTTTAAAGATATTTTTGGTTATGTTTAAGCATATGACAGTGAAGGTTAGCTAGTGGAATTAATTTGAGGCTATTTATGGGGTATTTAATTTAGAGTGTTATTTTTGTGGTATTAATTTTGTTTTAGGTGTTATTTCTATCCTTTTCCCTTTTTGTAAGTCCTCTTATAGTAATTAAGTGCACTAGAACCTAGGTATTGAATGAAAGTCACAATTCATCTTATTATGTAGGCGTTTGTCCATTAAAACTAAAAACAAAATTCACTTTTGAAATTTTTGAAGTTGAAAATAAAGTTGGAGTTGTGTTTGACCATAGTATTTTGGTGTTAATATTTAGATTTCAAATGTATTTTTAATAAAAAAAAAAGGGTTAAAAGTGAAAATAAATTTAAAAAGATTAAGAAATTTATTAAAATAGGGTTATTTTATGTAAATAAAAAAAATATTTTTTCTGAAAAACAAAATTAAAAGTGCAAAAAGTGAAACAAAAATAGTGAAAGCACCTTTTGAGGTGTTTCCAAGTTGTATTTTATTTATTTATGGCCAAACAAGTATTTTGAAATAAAGTGAAAACATATTTCAAAATATATCTATTGCCAAACAGGTCCTAATTATTATTTGGATTAGAATATTGACCATTATAAATAAGTGTATTTTTGAAAGTTGGGTTAAGTGTTAAATAAGGGATAATTGTGTAAAGTATAATCCATAACACTAAATTACATATATGTAGTTAAGTTTTTAAGTTTTTAGTCCCAGAGCCCACTTTTTTCTTACAAACCTGATATACAATATTATATAACCTTATACAAACCTCCAATTGTGCTTTGTAGCATTGTTCAAGAACTCAAATTATGATGGCTTGAAAATAGCTAGACTATTTCGCTACAATTTTTAAATTGTCGCTATTTAGAAATTGCATATTTTGTGACAAAATTATGTTGTCACTAAGTCACGGGTTGATTAGAGACAATAAAATGATTGTCACTAACGATTTATATTATTAGTAACAAAAACTAAAATCACAACTAAATATTAAATTTTCTGCCAAAAGCTTAAACCTTATAACTACAAACTCTAATTTATCGCTATTGCAACAACTTAGTTTTGTGACAAAATTTTTTCGTCCACAAAATTATAATTAATTTATGAAAAATAATAATTTTTCACAAATTGAATATATCATTAGTGACAAATTAATGTATCATTAGTGACAAATTAATGTGTCATTGATAACTTAAAATTCATCACTGATGGTGCTTATAAATGGCGCCAAATTATTTTTTGGTGGAAAACATTAGTAGACAAAACATTGCTACGAAATCATATATTTTGTCACTAAACATGTGTTCTTCATACATTTAAACACGAAATGTAAATTTTTAACAAAAAATGAGTAATTAGTGAAGAATTTTATGTCGTACCTAATAATTTCGTAGCTAAATATCATATTTGTTGTAGTGATCTTTCACAAAATTTATATCTAGTGTGACACATGCACACCGTCATTACGACCAAACCTCGCATTAGCAAAGGTGAGTTTCTAGTATCATCCCCCCGAGACATCTACCTTCACAACTTAGCTACCCAGCCTCCTTTAAGCCCATATTAAAACATTTAACACATAACCCAATAATTAATTCTATGAGCCAATTATTAAGGCATAATTAAGTGGTATCCTCTTACTGACTATAGTTTGTAAGAAACTGTCATTAATCCAATACTTTGAGAAATCCTTATATCCCAAATTCCATATTAAAATAAACTTGAGTTATTTTATTATACCCCAAAAGGTTTTTATAACCATTTTGCAATTTTTTTCTTGAATTAGTTTTAAAAAAAGAATAGCTAAAGCAAATGATAATTCATATTCCAAAACCAATTATGCAAGTAGGTCAAGGTTATTACCAATTTACTTAACAACATAAATTATTTAGGAAATCCGTTATACCCTTAAATAAATTCACCATTCACATGCATCCAAATGAGTGTACAAACCAACTATTCATGCATAATAAATCAATAGAAACCATGGAAAGACATTCAAATAATTTATATAAAAAACTCTCAACGCATAGGTCAAAACCCAACATCAAAACTGAATAAAAAATAAATTTTCATGCCATTATGAAAATACCAGTATAGGTAAATAGGTACATTCTATAGACACGAGAGAATCAGAAAGTAATTCAGAAATCGAAACTAAAAAGATGAACGTATAATGAAATCCTTATGTTCTCTTGATGTTTTTGTGTTTGAGAGTGGAATTATGGATTTTAATATTTTAAAACTATAAAGAATAGACTATATTATGCTTAAGGGTATTACATAGGTTAAAACAACCTATACCCCTCATACCAAGTAAGTAAAAAAAACTGCATGGATTTTACATAGCAGTGTGGCACGAACCTTATCATAGGCTAACCTCTGTTACACACTGCATATTGTGGAGGCTAACATCCATGGCACACTGGATATCATTGAGTGTAGAATCTGATACATGGGGATATCACGGAGGCTCACTGCCTTTAGAGTCCAAAATCACCCCAAACCCTATTCAAAAATTTTGCAACTCTCCCAAAATTCCCCATTCATATGCCTAAACCCATTTTAAGTGAAAAATCAATGTTTCAAACATGGAAGGGTCAAAAATAAAATGCTTTATTTTTTATGGTGCTATAGGGTTCAGCGCATAGAAATTCCCAGAAATTACATGCTACCATAGGTGTAATGACCTTTCAGGTAATTTTCCATATTTTTGCTTATTCTCACCGTTAGAGATTTTTTATAACTTCGCTAAGTGAATTATGACTTACTGGAATGATAGTTTGGTTGCCGGATAAATTCATTTGACTTTTACAGTTAATTCCCCATTTTGAAGTGTTTGATGGTACTAAATGTCCATTAAGGAAAAACTTTATCTAAATGAGCTCAAATTCAAATTCTGACTATTCGAACAACTCCAGAAAATTGATTTTAAGTTAGGAGGATCCTTGGTTTAGGTCCCGAGGTAACCAACCTTATTTTTACCTATTGGTCAGAAAGTTAAGAATTTGGAAATTGGGTGTGGGACTTATATTTTTTAAAAATGACCTTAGGTGAAAATTTCAACTATGATGTTGAGTCTCAAACGATAAATTTGGTATCATTACATAGTTCATTTTGGTATGCGGGATTTCGGATAGATCTCGAGTGCTTGACAAAGATTTGGAAAAATTCGAAGCCTTAGTTGTATATTGTGCACCTATAATCTTGGCCTTGGATCAAGATCACGATTTGGAAGCACCAGTAAGAGCTACGATTACGACACTTCAATTCGCGAATGTAACTCCCTTTCCAGTTGGCCAGTACCGCAGTTGTAGAGGTAAATATTGCAATGATGACTTCTGAGTCAAGGCTCAATATCATAATAGAGGCTTTGAGTTTTAATAGTGACTTTTGAGAACTTTGTATGGGTATAAATACCCTACTTTTTCCTAATTTTGCCCATTTTTCACTCATCTTCTTGAGAGATAAACCCTAATTAGTGAGATAACTAGGGATTAAAGTTTGTGGGTTATTTGAAAATCTTTATTAATGCTTATTTCTTGATTCTCCATTGGATTTAAGGTAAGATTCTTCAAGATTCATGGTTAAATTTTCCATTTCATGACTGAAACCCCCCAAAACCTTGAGGACTTAATTTTATCCCTAATTTATCTTGGATTTCACCCATTTTTGAGTATAATGATTCCTTGAGCATGTGGGAACATTGGGTTAGTTTCAAAATGTGATTTTTTCCAAATGGGATCCACATGGGATTTTGGTATGATTTTTTGACTCAAAGAACAATGGTGCAATATATTTATCATTATTCTTTTATTAATGAGTAGAATGTGATTTTTGTATCTTGGCATCTTGCGGAAGCTTCTCAGAAGGGAAAACAATGATTTAATGAATCTTTTCAGCTTTACTTAATTTCCAGGTAGACTAGGTTTCATCCCTTAATAGATTAAGCTATTTCACACTACGTTTGTGATATTATGTTTGATTTGGGATGGGTTTTAGATTTTCTATGATAAATTTAAATACTTGGGATTAGTTTGATCATTTAGGCCATCTTAGATGTTGCTTTAGGCATAAATAGCCTAGTTATTCCTATCTTAGGTGAAATTCACCTTGTATGCTCTTATTAGGGTAGAATTACCTTTGTTACTCGATTGATGTAGAGATTGTCTGGGTTAATTGAGGATAGGATACAATTTAACCAAATTACCTTACCTTAGGTGAAATTATCTTAGTTGCACTATATTTGGAGGAATTTCTATCCCTGGATTAGTTATTGATTGTTCGACATCTAATTGTAGATTTAGATACCTTATCATAGTCTGGGGTAAATATTTCTTAGTAAATGATTTTGATGTACTTTAACCCACCTTAGTCCAAGACTTTTTATAGTTATTGAAGACCCTAGATATACTTGTGTACATCTAGGAATATGGTTATTCAATAATATTTAGACGCCTTGGTACTTGTTGTTTAAGATGAATGACTTTGGAAGTAATGTTTAAATGATTGTGCTATATATATAGATTATTGGTTAAGATTATGATAAGCTATTGAATATGCTATTGTTTGGGCTAGTGATTGGTCTACCAAATATACTATTGAATGAGCCCTTTACTATGATATTGTCTAAGTCATAAATTATATTATTGACTATGCTATGAATAAGCTATAGATATACATCAAATTAACTATTGATCAACCTATTCACAAGCTAATAATTATTCAAATGATGAGTTATCTATTATGATAATCATAATCCATTAATTAGGTAATTGACACATTATTACCTATGCTTTGATATTGCACATTGATTAAAAGTGCTCATGTTATTTTCTATATTGGTGAATACATTATGGATTATTCTTAAGAGAACGCTTATTTAATATATTGGCAATCATTCTATTGATTATGCTAGAACTCATGATTTTGATTATGATTATTGATTATGTTCAGATGCTATGCTAATAGTTGTGCTAGTAAATATTCTATTGATTATGCTATTGTTCTTGATATTGATTTTAGATACCTAGAAAGACCAGAGAATGATTATGATAATTATATATGCCCGACAAGGCTAGGGGATGATTATGATAATTATATATACCAGATTAGTACAGAGAATTATACCGGTTATTATATGTACCTGGTAAGGCCAGAGGATAATTATGATGATTATATATACTCAATAAGGCCATAGGATGATTATGATGATTATATGTACCTGGCAATCCTAGAGGACTATTATGATAATTTATGCATGCCCAACATTATTAAAAGATGATTTTAATGATATTATGAGTATATTATGGAGTATCCATACTAGTTTGAGTCTTGCTATAGGTATTATACTATGATCATATAATTATTATGATAATCTAGCTAAGTAGAAATTAAGGAAATAGGTATAATGTAGCATGATAATAATAGACCCCTAGTGATATAATAATTATTTGATAATTATTGGTAGTTTATAAATATTGGCTAGTTGATACATACTAGTTAGCTAGTAAATAATAACTAGCTGAAAAGTGATGATTAGACACTATATAAATATTAGTCAATAAGTGATGTTTAGTTTATAAAGGATGATTTATTGATACATGCGGGTCTACATTACATGATGGTTAGTTGATAGGTTTTGACTTATTGGAAAAAAAATATGGACAATCAATTATTATAGTGTGGTATAAGTTAGATGATTTGTAATGGTATTTTGAGAGTTGATAAATAATGGTGGTGTGTTATTCTATATTGCTTGTACCTTCCGGCTTATGAGAGCTTATGATAGGTTATTTACTTTTCTACACAAATTGGCATACGGACCCAATAATGTAGTTATAATTGCAAGTTTTGATGCATTATGTTATGTAATGATGATATTCTAGTTATCAATTTATTTATGTGTGGCGATGTTAGACATATTTTAGGTTTGTTTCCTTAACTTGATTAAGATATATTATATTGTATTCTATCATTCTTATATATTGATTTAGCTCAGTCGGTTGATGATGCCTACTGAGTACATAATATTTTTGTACTCATACTACACTTATGTACCTTTTTGGTGGAGACTCGAGAACTAGTTGGCACAATTTATTGACACTTGTTCTGTGTTGTTATTAAGAGATAGGGTGAGCTCTTGGAGTTAGAGTCACCTATTTCCTTCCATCACTCTATGTTCAGTCTTTTGCTTTGAGACAGATGTATTAGCTATTCTAGATTCTTGGGTTGTATTTTCGTTTCTTGATGTTTTTGTATGGGATCTACCAAGTCATGGGATGGTATTTATGTATTGACTACCTTTAAACTGTTTTGATTGCCATGATTATCTATTGTGTTGTATTGCTTATTAGGCCCTTTTGTTGTATTTCCATCAAGTTAACCTATTATGTTTAAGTATGAGTTATGGTATGGCTTGGTTTGGCTTACATACTAGCGGGATATAGTAGTTGCCATCGTGACTCAAAAATTAGGCTATGAAAAATTGGTATCAGAGCTTAGGCTACACCAATATTATTGGTACAAGAGCAAAAGTTAAGTAGAGTCTAGTAGATCATAATGATGACATATATTTCCTTTCTTTGAGAGGATATGAAACATTCTTAGGAGTTGTTCATTTTTTTTACTCATATTGTGCTAAGAGTCTGAGTTTGTTTATAGAACATTCCTTTTACTCCACTCTTTCATAGATAATAAGGACACGTGTTGCCGCTACATGCTATGTGGGTACTAATACCAAGCCTAGGGATCCTACTTCTATTCGTGGATGAACCAGAGGTTATGGATAGCCTAGAGATTTATCTCCGACTAGGGGCTAAGAGAGAAGGCTTCACTAGACCTTATTCCCTCTACTAAGCTAGATTTTCTTCCACCTCAGCTAATGGTAGGCTAAGGACTGACCCAGGCTCCACTTGGGTTTATTTATTCTTCAATGTTCTAAGATAATTTAGTTAATCTTTTGGGCTTAGTTAGTGGTGCACCATATGATGGTGCACCTTTTATAGATTAGAGTTGTACAAAGGCAATGACACAACCTCTAGCTACAGCCCTAGAGTTGAGATCTCTCTTACTCTGGCAGTTGCTTAACTAATGTTTTTCAAACCTACTATGTGTGCTGAGGAGAATAAAATCTTAGGTATATTTATGATATTAGCTCCACCTAGTTTTTTTAGTACTTCGGGTGAGGATGCATATGAGTTTGTTATTACTTATGAGGATAGGCTCCATAATTTGGGTCTATTTAAGACTCATGGTAAGGATTACACCATATTTCAGTTAGACTGATTGCTCGACACTAGTGGGGAGGTTATATGGATTCTATACCCGTCCGATCTTATCCTTTGATATGGACTCAATTCTCTAAGATGTTTTTGGAGAAGAATGTGCCTCAAAGTCTTAGGGATTGCCTGAAAGATAAATTTTTGAGATTAGATAGGGCCAAAGAATAGTTATAGAGTATGAGGATTATTTTCATAATGTTTCTAGGTATATGACTTCTATTTTAGATACTGAGTATGAAAGAGTTTGTTGCATTATAAGAGGGTTGAGACTTACTCTTCGTATTTCTACTCAGATTTTGGTTTTTGTGGGCAGGTCTTCTACTGAGATGTTTGATCATGCTTAAATAATGAAAGAGATACATTGTGAGGCCCATAGGAGTAGCGATAAGATGCCTAGACATCAGGTCGATTTCAGTGTAAGCTATAGTAGTTCCCAGTTAAGAGGCATCCATTTTCATGGTAGATATCCTTTGTGTTTGTCATGTTAGCTTTAGAGTAACCCAAGTCTACCTGTTTAGGCAGCACTTTAGATTAATGATGAAGGCCAGTCTAGTGCTAGCAATCACCTTAGTTAGCATAGTAGTCAACTTTGAGAGGTATATCTTCTGGTCATTCTAGATATGGTAGTTATTTTAGGTTAACTTAATCTATTTTTTTGGTTAAGCTTAGGTGTCATGTTATAGTTGTGAGTGCTTGGTCATTATTTGTGAGATTTCCCTAGTCGTGGGGTGATTGTTGCTCTAGCTTAGAGTATTGACTCTATTAGAGTAATTCATCACTAAATGAGAAGTAGTTCTCAAGGTTATATAGGTTGTTTCTAGGATACTCTGGGAGTTTTTAACGTAGGAAGGATAGGATGTTAGTTTAGAGCCCAGTCAAATGAGGATCACAGACAGTTGTATGTAGTAAATTCTAGCCTTGAGGTTGAGTCTTCAGATGTTTAAATTATATGTATGATTTTTGTCTGCCATCAGTTGGCTATTGCTTTATTTGATCTAAAATCCATTTATTCTTATTTATCTACTTATTATGCCCCATGGGTAAACTTATCTTGAGATTTATTATTTGTCCCTTCCATGTATATACTCCCATGGGTAATTCTTTAGTAGTGGATTGGATTTTTAGATCATGTGTTGTGACTATTAGAAATGTTGATACTTATGCTTATCTTATTATACTGGATATGGTAGATTCTTATATGAGTTTTGGCATGGACTAGTTATCACTTTGTTATGCAGTCAAGGATTATTTTGCCAAGATCGTTACCTAAGACATGCCTGATGTATCCTCAATTATTTTGTAGGGAACATTTATCCATGAGCCGACAGGGATTAATTCTCATGTTCATACTAGGAGTCTTATTTCAAGGGTTGTGAGTGTTATCTCACTTATATTTGTTATACTACTGTAGAGAGTCCATTGCTTGATTTTGTCTTTGTTTTTTGCGTATTTCCTTATATGTTCCCTACCGACCTTCCAAGTATTCCCCCTATATATGAGATTGAGTTTTCCATTGATCTTGATCTTAGCAACAAACCTATTTCTATGGCACTTTACTGTATGTCTCCTAATGAGCTTAAGAAGTTGAATTCTCAGCTTTAGGATTTTCTTGGTAAGGGTTTTATCAGACTGAGTGTTTCTCCTTGGGGAGCTTCTATATTTATTTGTCAAGAAGAAATATGGCTCCATGCATATGTGTATGGTTATAGGTAGCTTAATATGGTGACAGTGAAGAACCATTATCCTATGCCTCACATTAAATAACATTTTTTACTAGCTTCAGGGAGTTGTAGTATTTTCTAAGATTTATTTAAGATCTGGTTACCCTTAGTTGATGATTTGGGTTGAGGATATCCTAAAGAAATTATTTAGGACCCGTTATGGTCATTATGATTCCCTTGTGATGTTATTTCGCTTGACTAGCACCACAACCTATTTATGGATTTGATGAATCATGTTTTCTGACCTTATTTGGATACCTTTTTTATTGTGTTCATTGACGATATCCTATGTATTCAAGGAGTAGAAAGGATCATGCACAATATTTGATGATTATGCTTCAAACTTGGAGAGACCATTTGTTTTTTGCTAAATTCTCTAAGTTTGGGTTTTGATGATAGTCAGTGAAATTCCTTCGACATGTGCTTTCTAAGGATCATATTATATTATACCCAGCTAAGATTCATATGATTCGTGATTGGCCAAGACCTGTATCTTAGAATGAGGTTCGTGCATTTATTGGTCTGGTCGGTTATTATAGATGGTTCATTGAGGGTTAGCATTTGAAAGCTCAGGGATTTTCATACTTCAATTCTACTCTAGCCCTTCCTGTAGAGGTTGATGGATTCACCATGTTCTGTGATGCTTTTAGTGTTTGTCTAGGTTGTGTTTTGATTCAATAGGGTCATTTTATTGCTTGTTTTTATAGAGAACTTAGGTTCACAAGTGCCACTACCTCATTCATGATTTGGAGTGGGCAGCGATAGTTTTGCTCTTAAGATTTGGAGGAATTATCTTTATGTTGTGCATTATAAGGGTTTCACCGATCATCCTAGTTTTCAGCATCTTATGACCCAGATGGAACTTAATTCTAGACAACATAGATATATAGAGTTATTTAAGGATTATGATATTTCTATCTTGTATTATCTAGGTAAGGACAATATGGTAGCAGATTGCTTGGACAAAATACAGTGAGTATGGTTAGCAGGGCTTGTATTTTAGTTTCTTAGAGACCTTTGGCATGAGGCATTTCGTCCTTATCCAACTCAATATTTTCCTTTAATATTTAATTCCTTAGGACGATTCTTGCTAGGGTTGAGGCGAGGTCTTTTCTTTTTTAGCAGATTTGGGACTGTCAATTTGAGGATAGTAAGCCTTGCTTCCTTCGTAATCATGTGTTGAGTGGTGAGTACAAGAGGAACAATAAAGATTTTGAGGGTGTATTGCGATTTGATAGCCATATTTATGTTTTGGGAATTGATGACTTGATACAGTTGACTCTGCATAAGGCTCATAGCTCAATATGTTCTATTAATTTGGGTATAACTAAGATGTATAGAGATTTAAGATAGCATTATTGGTGGAGTTGAATGAAGAGTGATGCGGAAAACTTTGAAGCTCATTGGCTTTGTTGTCAGCAGGTAAAGGCCAACTATCAGTGACCAAGTGGTTTGATTCAGTAATTGCCCATTCTCTAGTGGAAATGGAAGAGGATTACAATGGATTTTGTTAGTGGTTTACTTCATACTTCCTATGGTTCTGATGGTTTTTGGGTAAGCATGTATCTATTAGCCAAGTTAGCCCATTTTATTCTTATTCAAATGTCTTTCAGTGTCAAGAGGTTTGCCTGCATCTATGTTTATGAGATAGTCCATTTGCATGGTATGCCCGTATCTATTATTTTAGACCAAGGTTTTGTGTTCACTTATAGCTTTTAGAGAGCTTTTTAGTAAGAGTTGGGTACTCAGATAGATCATAGTACAACCATTCATCCGCAGACCAATGGTCAGTCTAAGTGGACTATTCAGGTGCTTGAGAATATGCTTCGAGCCTATGTTATGGATTTTGGAGGCCAATGGGAGTAGCACTTAGTTTTGTAGAGTTTACTTATAACATAAGTTATCATTTGAGTTTTTAGATAGTATTTTATGGGTCTTTGTATGGCAGGAGGTGTCTTTTCTAATTAGATGGTTTAAGACTTTAGAGATTTGGCCCTATGGTACTTATTTTCTTTGGGAGTCATTAGATAGACTTAGGGTGATTCAGGACAGGTTGAGAGTAGCTCAGAGTAGGTAGAAGAACTATGCAAACTGTAGACTTCATGCCTGGAGATTTGGAGTTGATGACTAAGTATTCCTCTGAGTGTCACCCATAAAGGGTGTGATGAGGTTTGGGAGGAAGGGCTAGCTTAGTCCCAGATGTATTAGACCTTCTGAAATTCTTCGCATAGTTGGTGAGGTGGCTTATGACTTATATTTACCTCTAGATTATTGTAATGTCCATCTATTTTTACATGTTTCTATATTGCAGTGATATATTTTTTATCTGTCTCATGTGCTTAGATAGGACTTAGTCTAGTTGGATGGGTACTTGACCTTCGTGGAGGAGCCTGTGTGTATTATGGCTAGATATGTTAGACAGTTGCGCATTATGGAGATTCCTATAATTAAGGTTTAATAGAGGCATCACCCAGTGAAGGAGGCCACTTGGGAAAACAAACGAGGGATGTGTACCCAGTATCCTCACTTGTTTAATACCTCAGGTATATCCTAATCTTTTAATTTTTGTAGACTAAAGTTTCTTTGGTAGTGGATATTGCAATGACCCTTCAAGCTATTTTCCATATTTTTGCGTAATTTCGGCAGTTAAACCCTCTCTACAGCTACCCTAAGTCATTTATGAAATTGGACTTGAAAGTTCAGTAATCAAGCAATTCATTTGTTTTTAAAGCCAATTCCTTATTTAGAAGTCTTCGTTGGTTCCCAATGGCCACCGGGCAAATACTTAAGTCAAATGACCATGAATTAAAATTTTGAATACACTATCAACTCTAAATATTAGTTCTAGGAAAAGAGGACTATTAGTTTAGGTCCCAAGGAACCCGAGCTTATTTCAATCGATTGGTCTGAAAGTTATGAAATTGGAAATTGGGTGTGAGACCTATATTTTGTCAAAATTACCTCGGATGTAGCATTGAGTTTGGAAGGCTTGGCGAGGACTTGGTTTAAAGTCTCCACTATATCTGGTGTATTTGGTGCACCCATGATCGCGTTCCATAGATCATGATTGCAATCTGGCAGTACCAGTAAGAGTTGTGATCATGACACTTCAAATAGCTTACATTACTAACTATCCAGTCGACCATAACCACAATTTCAAAGGTAAATAACATAATCATAACCTCTAAGACTGAGGCCCTATATCATAATAGTGACAGCCTAGTCGCTAAAGCGATCCCCAAGAACCTGGTATAGGTATAAATACCCTATTTTCCCCAATTTTTGTATTCTTCACTCATATTCTAAAGAGCTAAACCCTAAATAGTGAGGTAACAGGGGATTGAATCTTGTGGGTGACGCAAAAAGCTTGATTAAAACTTATTTCTTGATTCTTCTTTGGATTTGAGGTAGGATTCCTCAAGATTCATGGCTGATTTTTCCATTTCTTGACCAAAAACCCCAAAACCTTAAGCGCTTTATTTTTTTCCTAATTTACCTTGTATTTCACCTATTTTGAGGATAATGATTCCTTGAGCATGTTGGAACATTGGGTTTGTTTCAAAATTGTGATTTCTACAAATGGGACCCATATAAGATTTTGGTATGATTTTTTGGACTCGGAGTGCAACGTGCAATATGGGAGTCATTATTCTCCTATTAATTTGTATAATGATATTTTCATATCTTGGCATCTTGTGGAAACTTCTCGAAAGGAAACAATAGTGATTTAGCAGATCTTGTGAGCTTTCTTCAGCATCCAGTATGCTAGTTTTTACCCCTTGGTAGATTGACTTACTTCATAGTATGTTTCTGATACAGTGTTAGATTTTTGATGGTTTTTAGATGTTAGTGTGATAAATTGAAATACTTGGGATTCGTTAGATCACTAACCCATCTTGGAAGTCGGCTTGGGCATAATTAGCCTAGTTATTCCTATCACAGGTTAAATTAACTTAGTAGGTTCTTGTTAGGGGAGAATTACCTTAATTACCTCATTAATTAGGATATTTTCTTGGTTACTTGAGGATAGGATGAAACTTAACAATATTAGCTTACCTTAGGGGCAATTAGCTTAGTTTCTCTATATTAGGAATAATCATTATCCTAGGACTAGTTATGGCTTGTTCGACATCTGAAAGTGGATTTAGATCCTAAGCCTAGTCTGGTGTAGATAGTGCTAAGTAAATGATGTCCAGGATTCTAAGTAGACACTTCAACCTACCTTAGGCTAAAACTTGCGATAGTTATCTTTGACCCTTGATACATTTGTGTACATCGAGGAAGATGATTATTTAGTGATATTTAGATGCCTTGATACTTGTTGGTTATGATGATTGACATTGGAAGTAATGCTTAAATGATTATGCTATATATATGAATTATTTGTTAATATTATGATATGCTATTAAATGTATTATTATATGCATTATTGATTGAGCTACCGAATATACTATTGATTGAGCCCTTGATTGTAATATTACCTAAGCCATAAATAATGTTATTGATTATTCTATGCATAAGCTATAGATTATGACATTGATTAACTATATATCAAACTATGGATAAGATAACAATTATTCAAATGATGAGTTATTTATTATGCTAATGATAAACCATTAATTAGGTAATTGGAAAGTTATTACCTATGTTTGATAATGCACATTTATTATATCAATGCTCATGTTATTTGGTATATTGGCAAATACATTATGGATTATGATTAAGACAATGCTTATTTACTATATTGGCAATCATGTTATTGATTATGCTAGAATTCATAATTTCCATTATGATTGTTGATTATGTTAAGATACTATGCTAATGGTTATGCTATTAATACTCTAATTATTATGCTATTTGCCATGATATTGATTATATATACCCGGCAAGGCCGGAGGATAATTATGATGATTATATATGCCCAGCAAGGTTAGAGGATAGTTATGATGTTCATATATACCCATCTAGGCCGGAGGGTGATTATGATTATTATATAAACACGATAAGACCAGAGAATGATTATGATGTTAGACATACTAGGCAAGGGAGAAAGATGATTATGATGATTATATATACCCAGCAAGGACGGAGGATGATTATGATGATTTATATATTCCTGGCACGACCGAAAGATGATTGTGAGGATATTGTTGAATATCCATAATAGTTTCTGTCTAGCTATACGTATTATACTATGATGATATACTTATTATAGTATGATGACATAGGGGTATTAGATTAACAATCAAGATAAGTAGAAAATGAGGAAATAGTTATTATGTAGCAAGATATAAATAAACCCTTGTCATATAATGGTTAGTTGATAATTATTGGTACATAATAATATTGGATAGTTGACATATGTTGGTTAATTGGTAAATAATGACTAGTTGATAAGTGAAGATTAGTTGCTAAAAGATTAGTTAATATGTGATATTTAGTTAATAAAGGATAATTTATTGATACATGGGTATTATTGTTTCATTATGGTTAGTTGATAGGTGTTGACTAATTAAAATGATGAATATGGACAATTGGTGGTTAAAGTATGGTATGAATTGAATGATTTCAAATTGTATTATGAGAGTTGATAAAAGTCATTCGTGGGCCATTGTCTTGTTCGTATCTTCAATACTTATGGGGCTTGCGATGGGTAATTTGGTTTTCTACATTAATTCGCGTATGTGAGATAATTTTGTAGTTTTATTGTAAGTGTCGATGCTTTATTTTATGATATGATGTTATTCTGGTTATCTATTTATTCATGTATGGAAATGATGGAGATATTTCATATTAGTTTCCTTACCTTGACACAATTATGTTATCTTGCATTTTATCATTCTTATATCATGATTTAGCTCAGTCGGTTGATAACGCCTACCTAGTACCCATTGTTTTTGTTCTCATACTACACTTTTGTACTTTTTTGGTGCAAATTTGAGTACTAGTTTCTACTGTTGATCGATGTTCGTGCTGTGTTGATATCCAGAGAAAGGGTGAGCTCTTGGAGTTGGAGTCACCTATTTCTTTCTATCTTTATATGTTCTTTATTTTGTTTCGAGAGCTCCAACTTCAAATCTAAGAGCTCTCCCTTTCTCCGAAGACTCTAAATTGAGCCTAGGGATCCTACTTATGTTCATGTATAGCCCAGATATTGTGGATAACCTAGAGATGTGTTCCCAACTAGGGGCAAGGAGAGGGAGACTTTACCAGACCCTATTCCCTCTCCTGAGCTAGAGATTCTTCCTACCCTATTTAAAAATATAATAGTTAAATTGGAATCAAACACAAGGGTTATTAAGGAGACACCCTTAGACTCACAAGGTAAAGGTTGAGAATTACCAACAAGTTTATAAGACTGTTGGTAATACCTAGCCTTTAGGATATTGAATTTGTGGTGGTGAGATAGTTGGATTGATCATGATGAACCTAGGGATTTAGAATCAATAAGGAACATAAGCCTAGTGTTTGTTTCAAATTTTTTACAACCAAAAGCATTCAAATCTTGTTACTTTTATTGATTACTGCAAACCCCCCTATTTACTTTCCTGCACTTCTAGCTACTTCAACAAGTTGGAGAGAAGAATTCAACATATTCCCTATGAGATCGACCCTAACCTAGTTCGGTTACTATAATTTGACAAAGACTGTATTGTATCTTCTTGGAGGGTGTAGTTTTGATGAAATTAAATTTTAGCGTCATTATCGGGGAATACGGTTGCGCATTAGTTAATTGAAGTTTTTGAGACTTCTAGCTTATATTTTTTCTCTTCTTTAGGTGTACGTTGGTGTATGCCTAGAACTAGGATTCAAGGTAATGCCTTTGTCCTTCTTGATCCTTAGCTCAAAAGAATCCTACCACCGAATTGTTGGATGATGCAACATGAATGTAAAGCTCATATTGAGGGGTTATCGAGATAATCCAAATGAGTTGCCTCATTTTACTCTTGAAATAGTTCAAGAGATGATTAATCAAACCACTAATCAATTATTACCAAAATCAAATAATGCTAATGTGAGGAAGGATGCACATGCTCATCGTATAGCGTAGGAGGCAGAGCTGGCGATGTAGAGACAAGGAGTAGATGGTCGAGCAGAACATGATGGAAACCAAGATAGAGGTAGAAAAGGTATAGCTCAAGTACTCTCCTCCTATTAGTACTTTCCACAATATGATGATTAAGAGGATGACTTGGGATACATTGCTATCTTTCCTCCTTCATTCCACTGGTTGTGTAGTTTGACTTTACTAGTTCTATGATCTTATTGTTGAATCTAAAAGGTGTGTTTGCAAGATTGCCGACCGATGAACCAAACATGCACCTTATTAATTTTATTGGAATTTACATTTCATACACTATACCTGGGGTAGATCAGGAATCTTTGACACTCAGGTTGTTCCCTTTCTCTCTAACTAGTGAAGCAACATTATGGTTACGGTAACTTTCTCATGGGTCTATTACTACATGGAATAAGTTACGGAGACAATTTTTAGGTCATTTCTTGCCTGTTTCCAGGATCCTATAGTTCAAAGACAAAATATATCATTTTAGGTAGTTGCATTCTTAATCTGTGTATGAGGCGTGGTTCCGATTTAAGAAAAAGTTGATGATGGTGTCTAATCATTGAATTACAAGAAGAAACTTACTTGAAATATTATATCAAGCCATTATAACCTATTTGAAAGCTATGAAAGATACTATTACTACTGGAGTATTCATGCACCTATATTAGAAGGTAGTATTAGAGATATTTGATCAAATCTCTCTCACCAACTGAGGGTGGCATACTCAAGAGGCAGAGATATGCTAGCACTTATGATATTGGGGCTTCCAATGAGCATAGAGTTGCAAATGGTATAGTAGCACAGAAGGTTGCTATGCTAAGAAAAGAAGTTGGGTTACAGATAAAGCAGTTTGTGATAATGAATTTTAAGAAGTTAAATGTAGTGGGCACACAAAGTAAAGCCTCGAGATCATATGATTCAGATATGGATGATAAGGCTTATTATATAGATAGAGAGTTGATGGGTTTTTGAGACAAGGGCAAATTATCTGCTCAAGACAATTGGAACTGTAAGAAAGGCAGTCATGTTTGGAACAACTATGGGGGTAGATACAATGATTGAAGCAGAGAAAGATATGGTCGCTAGACACGTAAAGATGATTTTAAAGAAAATAGTGGTGCATATGTTCCAATGGGGAGCCGTGACACTAAGTCAAGTATGGAGGCTATGCTGTCCAAGCTAGTAAACTGTCAACAAAGTTAGGAGAGTTGCCTTGAGAAAATTAAGGAAGGCATTTCAGGTTTGACCCAGAAAGTAAAGCCACATTCTACTGTGATCAAGAAATTAGAGTAGAAATTTAGACAAATGTCATCAACCTTAAATCAGCGCCAACTAGGCACCCTTCCAAGTAATACATAGAAGAATCCTCTGAACGTCAGTCACCATTTGGCCATCACCACTGAAGTTTATAAGGACACCATTGATCCTTGTATGCCTATTGTTGATGAATCTAAGAATGATATTTTTTATGTATATAAGGCACCTAGAGAGGAATTTGAAAAACTGGTGACTAGTGGTGAGTCATCAAAAAAATTAATATTAGTTTATAATAGTGTTGAGAAGGATAATGAAAAGGGGAAGGCAGTCGATCCCATGTTGAGAACATTCCACGATCTCCCTCTTCTTTTATTTTGGGATTAAATAAGAATAAAAAAGGGTATAGTTGAAAGTTCTTGTCGATGTTAAAAGAACTGTTTGTTAACATTTCTCTTGTTGAAGAATTGGAGCAAATTCTTTGATATGCTAAGTTTACGAATGATTTGGTCACTACGAAGCAAGCGGTGAGTTTTGAGTCTGCTGATAAAGTGCACAATTATAGTGTTGTTGCATCCAAATCATTAGTAGAGAAGAAGGAAGACCCAGGGCCTTTACTGTTACATGTACTATTAGGTTCTTTAACTTTTCTTAGGCTTTATATATCTTAGGAGCGAGAATAAATCTAATGTAGTTGGTAGTGTATAAGTAGCTGTGGTTAGGGGTACCCAAATCGATATCCATGTGGTAATTGATTGTTGGCCATACTATGAAGAAGGCAATTTGTATTTTGTGTGATGTTTTGGTGAAGATTGAATCATTATTATTTCTAGATGACTTCATGATCCTTGACTATGAGATGGACTTCGAAGTCCCTATTATCAAGGGCAGACCCTTCCTAGCTTTGGCTAGGGCACTGGTTTATATGGAGTTGGGTCAGATAAAGTTTAGATTACATGATAAGCATATAGTATTTAATGTGCTTTAGTTAATACGACAGCCAAAGGATATAGGAGTGGTGTCTATGATAGACACTATTGATGATGATGATACGTTGACCAAACCCATTGAGGTGAGAAATAGGGTTGAGGAACTGGAACCGATCATCATGAACTTTGACATTGATGGCATAATAATTATGATGAGATGGTGAGTGCATTGTCTGAAAGAGGGTCTTGTAATTATGCTCCAAAGAAGCTTGATCTTGATATAAATAATAAGACTACTCTTTAAGCTTAACCATATATTGAGGATCCCTAAGGTCTTTGAATCGAAGCCCCTTCTATCTCACTTACGATATGTACTTTTAAGGGCTGACAATAATTTGCTGATCATTATTAGAGAAATAGGTTAAGGCATTACATTCAGTATCGCAGATGATCAAGACGGCCACAAGATTGACCATTGAAGACCTTGTGGGGATTCCACTCGGTATTTTCACTCCAAAGATACAGGCTAAATTGAAATATATGCCCAACATCAAGCAATAGCGTAGGTTGAATCCTCTTATGCAGGATGTAGTGAAGAATGAAATTGTCATGTGGTTAAATACTAGAGTGATTTACCCCATTGGAGACAACAAGTGGGTCAGTCCAATTCAATATATGCACAAGAAGGGTGGGATCATTTTGGTCACTAATGAGAAGAATGAATTGGTGTCCATGATATTAGATGCTGGATGAAGACTGAGCATGTATTACAAGAATCTGAATATTTTGACCCTAAGGGACCGTGTCCATATACCTTTCTTGGACTAGATGCTTGACTGACTAGTAGGTAGTGGTTGGTATTATTTTCTGGATGGGTACTTAGGATACAATCAGATTTCAATTGCTCCCGAGGAATAGGAAAAGAATACTTTTACTTTTCCTTATGGGACTTTTGCGTTCAAGAGGATGCTATTTAGATTATGCAATATTCTCTTTATCTTTTAGAAATGTATGATAGTTATATTTTCTGACAGGGTGGAGGACATTATAGAGGTATTCATGGATAACTTTTTAATTATTGGGGTCTTCTTTGATGATTTTGTGGCCCATTTGGCAATTCACTTTAAAGATGTGAGGAGTGTAATCTAGTGCTGAATTAGGAGAAGTGCTATTTTATGGTTAAGGAAGGTATTGTCCTTGTAATAAAGTCTTAAAATAGGGTATTGAGGTGGATAGAGCAAAGAATGGGATGATTAAAAAATTACCTGCACCAATATTCATTAAAGGTATATGAAGAATTTACGGTCATGTTGGTTTTTATAGGAGGTTCATAAAGGATGTCTTTAAAATTGCTAATCCTCTATTCAAGATTTTAGAAAAGGAGGTGAATTAGTATTTGATGATGCATGGCTGAACGCCTTGGAGTTCCTTAAGAACAGGTTGAACTCGACTCCTATTATTGTATCTCTTTTTTGGTTGTTACCATTTGAGATTATATATGATGCTAGTGGAGTGGCACTGGGTTCTATCCTAGGAAAAAGATGTGAGAAAATCCTTCACCCGATCTATTATACAGGCAATGTACTAAAACCCGCACAAAAGTATTAAACAGTCACTGAGCAGGAGTTGCAAGTGGTGGTTTTTACCTTTGAGAAGTTTTTGTCTTTTTTGATTTTGACTAAAGTCATAGTCAACGTAGATCATGCATCTTTGTAGTACCTAACGTATAAGAAGGATTCTAAACAAAGGTTAATATATCAGATCCTCTTGATGCAAGAATTTGAGTTGTTGAATAAAGATCGAAAGGGCACTAAGAACCAAGTGACTGATTACTTGTCTCGCATTGAGTATGAGGCATTGCAGAAGTTAGGGAATGAGCTTGATATAAATGATACTTTTCTAGATGAGCAGGTATTGGAAACATCTCAGGACTTAATCCCTTGAGTTGATGATTTTGCAAACTTTTGGGTAAGTGATCTTGTTTTGAAACCTTTGTCATTCTAGCACAGAAAGTGGTTTATGCATGAGGTAAGAATTTTTTTTAGGATGAGTACTATCTTTTTTAGATTTATATGAATGGTGTAATTCGTAGATATATTATTGAGGTGGAGATAATGAGAACCCTTGAGGCATGTCATTCGTCCTTGGTTAGGGGTCATTATGGTAGAACCCGTACATCTCACAAAATTCTATAACATGAGTATTATTGGCCAACTATCTTAAAGGATTCTCATGACTATGCCTAAGATTGTTACCAGTGTCATCATTAAGGGAATATTTTACGGAGACATGAATTCCCTATAACAACTATCCTGGAGTTGGAGTTATTTGATGTTTGGAGAATTAACTTCATAGGCCCGTTTGTGACCTCTTATGGGATAAAGTACATTCTAGTGGCAGTTGACTATATTTCAAAGTGGGTGGAGGCGGTTGCACTACCCAATAATGAAGGTTGAAGTGTCCTTGCATTCTTTAAAAATAACATATTATCTCAATTTGGCACTCCACGTGCTATTGTTAGTGATGGTGGTTCTCACTTCTTAAATTATATTTTCAAGGAACTGCTTGAAATATATGATGTGAAGTATATGGTGGAAACACCTTACCATCGTTAGACGGGTGAGATAGTTGAGATCTCTAATAGAGATATCAAGTCCATATTGGTGAAGACTGTGAATGCCAATAGGACTGACTAGTCAATAAAGTTGGATGATGCATTATGGTCTTGCAAAATAATTTTTAAGACCCCCATAGGTGCCTATCCATATCATCTTGTGCATGGAAAGGCATGATACTTGATGATTGAGCTTAAGAACAAGGCGCTATGTATGTTGAAAAATCTCAATTTGGAGTGGCATGATAGTTCTATTTAATTCAAATAAAGGATGAAGTTGTATCATGAAAAAAAACCAAGAAAATAGTGTTTGAGCCCGGTGATTAGTTCATGTTGTATAATTCAAGACTTCATTTTTTTCCTGGCAAGTTAAAGTCTAGGTGGCACCATGGTTTGGGTATTCCCACATGGTGCTATTAATCTGGAGAATGATTGGCATACCCCATTCAAGGTTAATGGGCAGCGGGTGAAAAACAATATAGGTTACACTAATGAGGTGAAAGTATATGTTTATATGTGCTTAGTGAAGTCTAAGTAACTAAATCAATTGCATAGTGCCACGATGTTAAATGAGGTTCTTTATGGAGGCAACCTGTGAGCTAGTTATTAAAGTCTAAGTATCTAACTTAGAAAAGTCGTGCTGCAACATTAAATCAAGTTTTGTGTCATAGCAAAACCTATGTTTTGTACTTTTTAAATTATAAGGTTGCTTGTGTGTTTAGTCTGCAGGGCTTGAGATTGCAGAAAAAATAGAAACTTTTCTGGTTCCAAGTCTCTATGAGTTATAGGTCACCCTGCGACTCATCACCCAAGTCGTGATAAGCAGGAGCACAGAAAACCCCTAGGTAATTGTTATTTGGTGTTAAGAAAACTCTCAGAATGAGTCGCTGTCAGTGATAATGACTCATTGCCTTGATTTATTATGACTAGAGAACCATCTAATGTTCTAGTCACAATGGGGGGAGTGTAAGACTTATTGTTAATAACTATGAGTTGTTATGAGAACTCATTTTTGGGACTGACATTGTGAGCCCAATAGGTTGACCTGATCCTAATTGAATGGAATAATAGGCAATTAAGTTTGAAACTTGATTCTCATTCTATTTCAAATGTCCAAGACTTACTCCATTCCCAAAAACCATAAAACCCCCCTTAAAATACACACTAAAGTCATCCCCAATCATAAAAAATCACCAACCAAATCTCCCGGAGTGTCTCTCTCAAGAACTATGGTAAAATTAAATACTTTTCAAGGGATCCAAAGAAAGTTAATCAAGTAAGTTTTATGCTTTAATGAGTTTGTCTCTTAAGTTGGTACTGAATATGGTAGAAATTTCTTAGATTCATTTGTAATATTATGCTCATATGTTCATATGTTGAAAACCAACTTGTTATAGAGAAATAGGATGATTATGAATAAAAATGGGAGTAAAATTAAATTTGTGCTAAAAATTTGTTTGTGGGGATGAATTAGGAGTGTAATGTACATGTTATAATCATTGGGAAGTTTGAGTGCCCATTCGGTTTGTGAAAATCAAAACTCAACTCACTAAACACCCATGTAATAGAGGATACGGGAAATATAATGACTCGTACAATCACCTAAATACTCACTAAAGGACTCATACCCACTGGGAGCATAGGTGTAAAAAGGAGTTTGGATTCTGGTCACATAATGACTCACCCCATGAGTCATAGTAGTACCACACAACTAGTAGTATGGACTAATTATAAGTGGGGAAATAAATGCACCAAGGAGATATTACTGAGTAGCATACGAGCATTGGTAATAAGTCATTGTCTAACCCAATGACTCATTAGGATGATTTATAGCCTTGACCAGTAAATGATTTCACATACCCCTTCCACCCTACGAGTCTTAGTATGACTCGTGGCATCTGGAAACGTGTCGTACCTTGACTCATAGGGTGCCCACCTATGCTACTTGTTATTTTTCTTTCCTTTTCTTAGGATTGACTAACATCTGTGCTTCCATAGATACCAATGACACAAAAGAATGATTCCACCAATAAGCAAACACTAAAGAAGTAAGCCCCCGCCCTTACTTGTTATCTTAGGAATAAAGCCACTGACGATGAGTCAAGTTCATCTGTCAAGGAATATCCACTAGAGGGGATGGTGGAACTAAGGAAGATCCTCTTTTAGGGCTCTAAAGATGCTTCATCAGAGGACTCACTTCCACCCACTAGGCCAAAGATGAAGAATCCAAGCCAATCGCAATCACACTCATAGTCCCATTCTGAAGAGGTCAGTGAGTCAGGAGATGAGTTTGGACCTGGGGATAAGAACAAGGAGAGATGCTAAAAATAGAGTGTTTTAAAATATAGAATCTTAGGATGAGGGGTCAAAAAATGAGGAAGAGGGAAAATCTAGTGACAACCTAGTTGAGATACCACCTCCCCTCCTATTGTTGAGCCATTGTAGATTGAGACTGCCTCGATGCCCATCGTTAACTGGTAGGGGTACCCTAGGATGCAGGAAATCTATGAGCGAGACAGTGACATCACTCCTTCTATCCAATTACCGAATAAAGGGTTCTACTTGTATCCCAAGATGAGTACTACCGGCATGTCTAAGATATTGGAATTTGTGGTGCGATTTAGAAAGTACCACTTTCCTTTCAATGAAAATAGCTTAACGATAGTATAGCCTTGCATTTGTCTATGAATTTTATTCAGCTTATCATGTGGATATGAAGTAGTTTTATCCATAGGGGAAATTGTATAAGGGCGATGGCCCATTGGTTGATTTTCTGATTAGAGATTTTTGAATAAACATCTCGTCACAGACTATCTCCAGGTTCCGGCATGGGCTAGATTTTTTGCTGCTGGACAACACTATTAATATTGATAACAGTATAGTTTAAATAGAGAAATTAAAGATAAAATAAATTGGTGTAGAACATAAGTTTGATCAGTTTTGGTAGATGGATAGAATTATTTCTATGATGTAGGAGGAGGCTCCTCAGGTGGTTGGCCCTTCGATGTTGATCATACATGGTAGTATAAACTTTGTGGTAAAGGTTTGGTAGATGTTAGTGCATCATCAGTTAAGTCCCACATATTGGACAATGTATTGAGTTCAGACCAAGCCTTATTGGTCGCAGGTATAATGAAGGGCTACGAGATTGATGTTGCCAAAATTTTAGCAAGTGAGATCCGTGACCGAGGGGTAAGTAAGATATAACCTTATCTTTCCTATTCTTGTTGATGATTTGTATTTGTACCAGGGTGTGTGAGAGTACCAGGTGTGGATAAGTTTTAAGATGTATGGAAGACTATTGATTTGGGCTTGATAAAAGATTTTGCAAACCCCATTCGAATGCATTGTTGAGGGCTACTTATCTTTGGGAGGATTTTCAAGTCAGAGGGTATAGTATTGATACTCTAGGGTTCACTAACATTAGTGATACCTCCACTAAGACTTCCAAGTCCAATCCTCAAGCCTCGACAGCTGCAACTAGTACTTCTCAAAATGTAATCCCGCCTCCTATGG
This sequence comes from Capsicum annuum, assembly GCF_002878395.1. Taxonomy (NCBI): domain Eukaryota; kingdom Viridiplantae; phylum Streptophyta; class Magnoliopsida; order Solanales; family Solanaceae; genus Capsicum; species Capsicum annuum. Next base: position 138,593,320 of record NC_061115.1, on the reverse strand, counting down.
TGAAATTATTCACTTCTAGACAAAATTCCACTGGTTATGCTCTAATCTCATAGACCTTCTTGATATATGTGCTGAAAAGATTTGGTAAAATTGAGCTAAGGGTAACCAATATTATGTAGATGATGTAGGCATGTGTTAAGAGAGAGATTCAGGGAGTGATTAGGAGTGTACAGACCTTGTTTGATGGGTTTGATAGTTGATCCGCATAAGTTAGCGAGCATTCATACCCAAGATTTGGCAAATACATATGAAGTTGTCTGTACTTCAAGCAGAGATAGATGATAGGTATACATGGCTATTATCGACATACCCTATTATTGAGGATATCCAGGAGAAAATTGTACCATATATTTAGGGTACCAAAGGGAAAGAACCAAATGCTGAGGGAGATAGTGGTGAAAAGCCAAGGAATATCCAAAAAAAATGATAAGGAAGTTGAGGTGGCCAAGATGGCTAGTGTTTTTCTGCACGGGAACACCAAATGAGGGTCTATGAGATATCAATTGAAGCCAATAGATCTCAAAATATAATACCATAGTTGCAGATGCAGCTGATTTGAGTAGGCGTATCGCTCCACCACCAGAGGTACCATTAAGTGCACTTATCCCAGTTAGTGCCACTATTGATGTAAGCATCCGAAACACCACTGGGATCACTACTATAATGACCCTCTGGATCATTTTTCATATTTCCACTTATTTTCGCCGTTATAGATTTCCTATAGCTGCCCCAAATCATATGTGTCTTACTAAGACAAACGGTTTGGTTACTGATCAGTTTGTTTGATTTTTAGAACCAATTCCTTATTTAGAAGTCTTTTCTAGTTCCAAATGTACACTAGGAAAAACTTTAGCAAAATAATCTTGGATGAAATTTTGACTATGTCAGAAACTTCGAAATATCAATTTTAGGCTAGGTAGATCTTGGTTTGGGACCCAATGATCCCAAACTAATTTTGACCTATTGGTTGGAATATTAGAAAATTAGAACTATGGGTGTGGGACCAATATTTGGTCTAAATGACCTCGAATGGGAAATTTAACTTTTTCAGTCCATCCTAAATTTTAATGTAGTCTTTGTACATAGTTTAGGTGTGCATTTTGGATTTCAAATGAATCCTGAGGCCTTAGAAAAAACTCGGAAAAATGTAAAGTTTCAGCTTATATATGGTGCCGACGATCGTACTTTGTGTACAGAGGAGATGGTACAATTGTACTCAGTTAGCCAGGTATGCTCCCCATGTAGTAGCAGCTAGTAGATCTAGAATGAGCAAGTTTATGTCTGAGGTATCAGGTAGAGTGGTTAACCAGTGCAGGAATTCGATGTTGATTAATGAGATATACATATCTAGGCTTATGGTCTATGCTCAACAAATTGAACAGAAGAATCTTAAGAACAAGTAGAGAGAGAATAAGATAGCCAGAACAGGTAGCTATAGTTTTTCTCATCCTGGGTTGCAGGGTGGTAACAGTTCTCAGCATAGTCAGAAGTTTTTAGTCCCAATTCCATCCTCAGCTAGTGCACTAATACCAAAGTTTAGAAATAACTGTAAGGATGGGGCGCCAAGCTCCAAAGCACAGGGTAGTGAGAGCAGGAGTTTTACTAAATATCATAAGGGAGTGTGTAGAGCCGTCAGTGATGTGTGTTTCAGATAAGGCGAGTTAGGTCATAAGGTCAGAGACTATCCTAAACCCGAACCTCAAAGTCAACATGATCTTTCTTCACCCAGTTCGGTCACCCAAATTAGCAGGATGCAAATTCCAGCGCTATCAGTGGGCAATGCCCAAACAGACTCTATGCTTTTCACTCCCGATAGAATCAAGAAAATCCTCCTGATATAGCCACTGGTATGTTGCCAATCCGTCATTTACATATTCACATTTCTTCAGATTGAAGAGCTTCTTTTTCTTTTTGTAACTTTTTACATAGTATTTAACTTTAAGGTCAGACCAAATGTTAATAGGAATTTTCTCAGTCTCCACCCATTGGGTCAGCCCATCATGGCCCGACAGGTATACAGGGATGACCCGATTATGAAATACTAGTATGTGTTGAAATACATAAGGGAAGATGATTCTCGACCCATTTCTACCTCAATGTAAAGTTCTGTACTTCAACAATCATGATACTTATGCATGCCTTACATTTCAGTCCCATGAATACAGCTTATATCCACACTTTTCATAGAATAATGTTTATTTCAAGTTCCTAGTATGAGGAGTTCCATTTCACCCAATGTTACAGATCATGTCCCATGAACACAGAACATCCAGGCTCAAGTCTTGTAACTCATGGCTCATGCTCTACTTCTAGTGATCAGCCAAACATAGATTTTGTCACATATACTCTCAATTTAGATCCCTTGGTGAATCTGTGGTGTTGATACTCTATCCCTCAGGCCTCAATTACAATGTCAATTTAGTAATCAATACAAAGTAAATGACTCAGATAGTCCTACAGACCATGGCTTTTAGTTATCAGTTACTTAGACATCAAAATTCAGTACTTTAGTACCAGTCTAAACCTCGGTTATCAAAAACTAGCATTCAGTTTTAGTTACAATCTTATTTACGATTACAGTCTCAACTACCATCCTAGCTATAATCTCAGTCTCAGTCTTTTCCCAGTAATTAGTTCAGTAACTTAGTTTAGTTTCTAGATTTCCCCAATTATAGCATATGGCCACCAGTTACTTACTTATTTATATTTTAGTACCCTTGTTTACAAATTGTTTTTGATACATGTTAGATGCCTGATCTTTTATTATTAAGGTAATATAGTTTTCACTCACTCATGCTCAGTTATCTTATGTTACCCAGTCAGGTATTAACTTCTATGCATTATACTCTACAGTTTGAGTCCAATTGTTCATACTAAGTTTAGTTAAGTCTTGCTGACCCAGTATTCAGTTATCAGTCCTTCAGTTAATCAGAAGAGCAATATAATTAAGTAGTCGTGCTCAATACCCTTGTGAATGTTTTCAGTAGTCTCAAATAACATATTGTACTAAGGTAGAGATTATAGTTGAAAGAGTTCTAGAGAAGTACTTTAGTTAAGTATAAATTTTTAGTATAAGATAGTTTGAGCAGCCATTATTCAGTTTAGCAGTCAGGCGAATAAGTTCGGATGGTGTGGTTTCCCTTCATTCCATCTAGTCGCACTATCCTGAGTCCCATGAATGTGATCATTCTAAGATAGACCAACCAGGTAGTTGCATTCTTAGCTTAGTTCATGTATCACGACTTAGTTTCAGATCCTAGATATTCAGTCACATTCAGTCACAACTGAGTTCGTAGGTGCCTTGTGCATCGCCCTAGTTTTCCGCTGTATCTCCCCAAAATCAGTATTCTTCAAAGGACCTAGTGTCCCAAAGGGGAGATACACTATAATCTCCATACTTTCATGACATAAACATGCCACTCTCTCTCCTCGTAATGAATACAGTTAGGAGTAAAAGGTACTCATAAGTTGACCCTAAAACTCTGACCTCAGCCACAAGCAATGTATTCAAGGTGCTCAGTTCAGATCACAATATTCAGTTTATATACCCTGTTTTAGGCTCAGATATGTTCCGATTCAAGCATGCCAAGTAAGTGATCTCAGGTTCATCAGCATTTTCAATTTAAGGTAACAGCCTTCCATGAATTTACACAGTTCCATGTTTAGATTCTATTACAAACTTTGTATTAAGTTTCATGCTCAGATTCCCATTATAAACTTAGTATTAATTACCATTGCATACTCATTCATATTTTCATGTGTTAGTTTAGTCATGTATTCACGCATCAGACATGCATGCTCAGTTTGATAAATTCAACTAACTAGTAATCCCAGTCATGCATTCATTAAGTCAGTTATTCATGCATCAGATATGCATGTGCAGTATGTACTTCATCTTATCATTTCTCCTATCTCAGTCAGTCTGATTCAAGGACAAATTTTCCCAAAGGGGAGATATTGTAAGACCCTATAAAATTTCTAAGCTTAATTCAGTCCTTTAAGCTTGTCAAGGGGATCCCAGAGTTTGAAAATTCTAGCTAAGTTTCCGAACTTAGTTTATTTTTGGCCTTCAAAAGTTGGAAATCTCATTTTGTGACTTTAATGTCCTTTAATGGTTGGTATTCTTGCTAATTTATGATAAGGGAGGTCAATATGTGTTCCTAGGTAAGTTTCGGAATTTTTGGACCTCATTTAGACCACGTTTGGTTTCCCAAAATAGTGGACCAACATGATCTTGGAGCACCGCGTCACCTATCGTGTTGGTTTACATTGTTGCAGGGACTGCTGGTAAAACTACTGAGGCTTAGCGCAATCATGGGGTGATGCATCGGTTATCGCATCAATGCATTAACGTGCCACATCGCAAATCGTGTCGTTGCCCACTTTTTAATAATTAAATGTTCATGTTTTTAAGAGAAAAAGGGTCAATTTCCCACCCCTATATAAGCATATAACATTATATTCAACCCTTATTTCACCAAAATATTGTTGTTACTCTTAAATACTCTCAAGAACAAGTTTAGGGTTTTCATTGAAGCTTCAAATTCAAGAGATTCCACCATTATCTTTCAATAATTTTCCATTCAAGGTATGTCAAGTGTTCATTCATGGATTCCTTTCATCCATGAAGCCCAAGATTCTAATTTTAAATTATGAATTATGATGTTTATGTTGTGGATTGATCAAGTTCATGTAGGTATTGTTGTAGGATTCCCATGTCGGAATCTTTATGTCTTGTTCATGAAACTACGCAAGTATGTGGGTTGAAATTTATAAAATTGAGATTAACTAGGAAATCATATGGTATTAATTTGATATCATTCCTAATCCCTAAGTTATGCATACTCAGTGTTTTATAAAATGACTAAGAGAATAATACTTGTGCATTATGACTCAATAGAACCTAAATGATAAATTCATTTTACCATTATGTTCAAAATGACTCCCATGCTATTGTTACGCCTTGTAATAGATTGATGCAATGCTCATGAGATTAGGCTTAGGGAATTATGACATATTTATATGCATTCTTATTCATATGTAAGCTTGGGGTATGCAAATACTTCATGAAAATCCTCAATGATTGTACTATGAAATATTGACCATAGTTATGTGTTCAAGAAGTGTTATGTCTTGTCAGTTTCATGCTATCGAGTCCTGGGGGTACTTATACCCGACAATTTATTTGTGTGCCTAGAGCCATCATCAGTTTTCTATACACTCTCAGTCAAGCCATGACCCTTAGAATTCAGTCAGTCACATGACTCAGGAAAACTCATTAAATTTAGTATCAGTCCAGTCCTCTACAGTACTCAGTAGTCTCAGTCAGTTATCAGATTTTAGTAGTATTCCGTCAGTAAATCAAACCTAGTAAAATTAGTTTAGTTCAGTAAATAACACGATCTGTGAGTAGATGATTATATCCCACAGTCTTAGTCTTAGTCTCAGTAAAAAAAGAACTCAAATAGTTCTTCAGATTCAGGACTGTCAGATACAGTCATTCAGCTAAGTATAGAACTCATCAAGTTTCATCAAAATCCGAATTGTCAGACACAGTCACTCAGTTAATAGTTTATCAGTTATACAAAACTCATGTTATCAGTATTCAGATTCAGTAGTTAGTATAATCATAATCTCATTTACAGTTATGCATTCATGCATCTATTCTCACATTCATATTATTCAGTTTGTTAGTATTGTTCATGCATATAAACCTCAGGCATTCAACCTACCTTACTTTGCATACCAGTTCATTTAGACGTACTAATGCATACTTTTTTCTGTGCTATGGTGTTTTATACCATAGGTTCGGATGCTCAAGTTCCCGATCACACTTAACTTCAAATTCAGCCAGCTGCAGTAGATTTGCATTCAGTCCTCATTATTTGTGGATCGTATGATTATTTTAGTTTTAGTAGACAGAGTTAGTTGGGGACATGTCCCATCAACTACACAATTTTTAGACAGTTTAGAGGCTTTCAGACTAGCATGTTCAGACAGTTTATTTTAGTTTTGGTATTGATATACCGTATTTTCAAATGTTATGTTTTATTAGATATTTGAACCTTATGGCCTTTCAACCCTTTTATTCCATATTTGTACAGTATATTATGCAGTTATCAGTTATAAATATCAGTCATGGGTGAGCATGTGGTCTTTTGGGATTGCCAGCATTGTGTAGCATTCCGAGTATCAGATTCGAGGCGTTACACACACAAGTCATAAGCATAAGGTATAGTTCCTAATTGACAGTCATAAGAATAACAATGTATAAAGTATAATGCAATGTTAAAGTCTCATAAGTATACAAGTAGGAAGTCTAAGTATGACTCATATGTTCAAACTATAAACAGACCAGTGTCCTAGTTTGGAAAAAAGAAAGTCCCAGATGGATACATGAGAAGGACCCGAGTCATATGATTAAGATATGACTTGTAAGCATAAGTCATATGAAGATTAGAAAGTTGAAGCCTTGGGAGACCAACCACTGGAATGGATACGAGAGGGCATGGTACGACTCGTATGATAATCATACTAGTGGATGGCCGAGTCGTACTATGCGCCATCTTAACTTTTTCTTTTTTTGTTTTTATTAGTATTTCTGAGTATTTTTGATAAACTATAAATACACTAGGGTTTATCTTTTATTATGTAATTAATTTTAGAATACTTTAGAATTACTTTACATTATTAGCACTTTTTTCTTGAGATTTTGGGTTTTTATTAAATTAAAGACTTCATATTTTATTCATCTTATTTTTGTGCAATTGATCAAATGTTTTCTTTATTGATTATCATGAATTAGTTTACAAGCTTGAGCGGCTAACATCCCTGACGAGGGTTGTGGGAACTCTAGTGGACTAACTACGTAAGGGAATTTGGAGATGCATCTATTCTAAAGTAAACTTCATGTATCCTAATTTTCTTCACATAAATTGACCTCAAAGCTACCTAAGAATCTTGGGGATATCCTGTATTAATAAACATCCTCATAAGGGAGTTTGTGATTTGGAAAAAGAAGATTAACATAGTAATTTGAGATTCACTTCCACCATTACTATTCTGCCATTTCATCTAATCAACTAGAGACTCAAAAGGTAAGAGTTGAACTAAAGTCATAGACAAGGAGAAATAAGGTGACGCCCTAAGACTCACAAGGTAAAGGGTGAGATTTATCAACACGTTCACAAGCCTGTTAATAGTAAAAATCTTGTCTACTTTACATGTAGAGCAACAAAATAGGTAGGTTGAACATGAGACACAAAATTAAGAAGCCAGGGGGAACACAGTCCTAGTATTCATCTTCTATTTCTTACAACTCAAATCATTCAAGATCGGTTACTACTCACTGATTACTTTTAATATCCCCTTTTTTACTTTTCTACAATACTTGTCAATTACATCAAACAAGAAACTAGTTAGCATCTTACCTACAAGATCGACCCCAACCTTATTGGGTTAATATATATGACATCGATCGCAACATGCTTCTTTTGATCTTAGTTTAGGGTGACATCACTTAGGTATTCTTGTTCGAGGTGATATGCTTTTGTCTTGTTATTTCAAGAAAATAGAGTTTGGAGAAAGTACTTCAACCATTAATGAAGATTTTTGCTCACTATGCACCATGACCACCTTATCTGGAGTTTCAAGAAGGCAAAGCCCTAAATTAGCTAGTTGGTGCAGAGATGTAGTTATCCCTTGTAATTTTATAGACTTCGCATAAGGTCTCACGATTGACTTATGACTTAAGATAACATATACTACATTTTCTTACCCTAAATGATATAAAATATTAATGCCAAAATCTTTTAATAGTTCAAGCCACCTCCACTACCATATATTTAGATCATTCTGCATAAAGATATATTTCAAACTCATATGGTCAATATATATGTCAACATAAATCCTATACAATTTGTGGCACAGTATCTTTAAAGCAAATAATATAGTTGTTACCTCAAGATCATGTGTTGGATAATTTTCTCATGTAGCTATAATTTTTTGGGGCTTAAGCTGTTACTTAGCCATGATGCATCAATACAAATCATAAGAAAACTCTTGAAGTATCACAATATAGTGCACATCCTTTTGTTCCTTCTATAATACCCTGCCAACCTAAGGCTATGAACCTCTATAGGTGTTGTGTATCTTGGCTAGTTTTCAACGCTTCTATATTTTTAGTGTAAACACTTACACCTTTGAAAAATACAACATGATCCACGAATGCCATAGATTTTAACCAAAACTCGTATTTAAAGAACTTTGCAAATAACTTATCATCACGTAGAATTTTTAACACTTGTCGTAAGTGACTAGCATGGTCCTCTTTTGATCTTGAATATACAAGAATATAATTTATAAACTCTATCTAAAAAATATCTAAGAGTTTCTTGAACACCTTCTTGATCAAATCCATAAAAGTTATTAGTGCTTTAGTTAGCACAATGGACATAACTAGAAAATCATAATGATTGTACTATGTTTGAAAAGCTATCTTTGGTATATCTTTCTCTTCGAACGTCACTTGGGGGTAAATTGACCTCAAGTCAACCTTTGAGAACACTTTTTACCTTGTAACTAATCAAATAAGTCATCAATTCTTGGAAGGTGATATTTGTTCTTAATTGTCGCCATATTCAGTTATCGGTAGTCGATACACATTCCTAATCAACCATTTTTCTAAAACACAAATAACCTAGATGCACCCCAAGGAGACATACTAGGCCTTATAAATCCCTTTTCTTGCAAGTCTTTTAATTTCTCTTTTAACTCTCGTGATTCTTCCAGGGAATATTCTATATAGAGGAATAGATATAGGTTGAGTGCCTGGGATCATATCAATGCAAAATTCTATTTCTTTTCTGGAGGCAAACCTAGAAGTTCCTTAGAAAATACATCGAGAAGTTTATTTACCACTATAATAGTTGAAAGAACTTATGGCTTTGCATCTATATCTTTCACTCTCACTAGTGGACATATGGAACCTTTGGGAATCATCTTCTATTCCTTAAGATAGTAAATAAATTTACCAATTTGGACACCAATATAACCCTCCATTCAAGGACTGCCTCTCTTGGAAAATTGAAATACGCCCTCTTAGTTCGGTAATCTACTATGGTATAATAAGAGGCCAACTAATCCATATCCATTATTACATCAAAATCTACCATTTTTATCTGAATAAGTTCAGCCATTGTATAAAAACCTCAAACAGTTATTATTCAATTTGGATACACTCTCTTATCTATAATGGATTCACCAATCAACATAGACACATTAAATGGCTTAACTAGTGATTTCGGTGTTCTTTTGAAATTTCCAGAAACCAATGGAGAGACATGATAATGTAGAACCTAGATTGATTAATGCATATACATTATGTGAAATGATGGACAATGTACCTATAACCATATTAGGGGAAGCCTCAAAATTTTGACAATCCACTAGAGCTTATATATATATATTTCTGAACTCCACTAGAATAGTTTCTCCTTTAACACATCTACCATGACCTATAGGTTTACACCCCTACATAAGAAAATTACCGATAATTATGATGCAATGACTGATCCAGTAGGTCGGGCCATTCCACCCATGCTTCTTTATGGGCACTGTAACAGCATATGCCCTCAAATACCATACCAAAAATAAGCATCTATCCCAAACTGACATACATATAAATAGGGTATCATTAGACTCGTATTGATGAGTAAATTATGGTTTTGATAGTGGTGCATCGTATTGTAAAGTAAAGATGAGCATGTGGTGCATGAAGTGCGGTTTTGTGGTTTGTCCTTGAGGTAGGCTTCTGTCTACTTTTCTTCATATATGATGTGTGATGTATATTACATGTGAATATTGATGTTAGGATTGATTATGAGTAGGATAGCTTGGCCTTGATTGTTGATGTTTGGGATTAGATGAGTGTTTTGGACCCGTAAAATGGCATGTTTATACCCCTTTTTAATCCTATTGCCTTCCCTCTCTAGTTTATATTAGATATAGCATGGATATGATATAATGTTGTGTTTGGAATATGGTTTTAGATATTGAAGCATGATTTGTATATTTAGCCTTATTGGGCAAGTGTGGTAGTCTTGAAACTGTAGGTTGGGTAGAGTTAACTTGAGTACCCTTATTTCTAGTCGACGTTGCTATCATAGGCTTGAATATAGATTACTTTACATCTAGAAGACTAACTAGACACCTTATTCGAGTCCAGATCATCGTATACCTAATTAAGGAAATTGTGAATTAGAAGTGGGATCGTTCGACCCACTTAGGCCTAAGCTTGTGTTAAGTCTTGTGGACTTAGTTGTGGATGTCAGACATAGACGAGTGATAACACTAAACTTACATGTCACTTTAAGTACAAGGCATTCATTGTCAATATATTTACCCAACTTTGGAGTCGAGGTCGAATCCACGAGGAACAATGTGATTGGCGACTGAATAAATTCAAACTAATAGTTACAAGTTAAATTCAAACCAATGGTTAAATTCCAACCAATGGTACAAAAATATAAAATGGGGGAGATGGGATCCTACACTAGTATTTTTTTTTTTGGTTTTTTCTAGTACAAATTTGAGGCTACGTACAATTAGATTTTTAACAATTTTGCATGAATCTCGAGATTATGCATTACCATGGGAGTGACATGTGGGAGTTAGTAATCAACATCAATTTAGTAAGTCAAATATGGTTAGGCTTGGTTATAGATTTTGATGCTAGTCTTTCGACAAAACACCAAACTTTCACCCATTGTTTCTTTCGAATACCTAATAGGTGTGTTCAACAATTTGTAACCACAACCTCATTCTTGGCATCCCTATTTCCAGGATGATACCCATGGTGTAGTCAACCTCGCATCCACACTTATGTCTAAGATGGTAAAAATTTAGCAAACTACATACATAATTGTCTATCTTTACTTTTCTTTCCACATCCCTCTTTCAAGGATGATATGGATTCCTACACTTCACCCAAAATCCTTCTTTTGAAGATGGCCTTGAGATTGCAAGATCTTAGATCTTTCACTCAACAAATCCATATGGGTATTTGAGGATTTCACACATCCAATCCCAACCAAATTATCATAGCAATGATAAAACCCATAAACATGAATACCAAATAGATGCTAATAATAACAACCCACACACGCTTTAACCCCAATTCACACATAACCCCAACAGGGAGATTTAGCTACACATAAGATAAGTAGCGTAGATATACCCATAATCTCCATTGAAATAAATTTTTGAATATTTAAGAGAATGTTACTTCAAACTTGGCTCTCCCACAATATCAAAAATTAGAGTGAGCAAATCTTCCACAAGTCTCTAATGTATTCTTCACCCAAAATTTATAAAATATTTTCTTCTCCAGAAATGGAGGATATGAAGTATAGAGCTAAAACCTAAAAATTGGGGAAGATTGAATGTTCTCCATGAAGCTAGGCTTTGAGAATTGTTTTCAAAATTAAGACCAAAACGTGCAGTTAAAGTTTTTCCCTAGGGCTGAATACTTCCATTGAGCCACGATCGTACCACTTATAAATTATCTTGGATGCCGCGATCGTGACAAACTCATGCAACCACGGTTGACTAACTATCTTTGGCCATTGCAACTGCGGTCAGCAGACAGCAACCGCGGTACCTAAGGCACTTCAGTTGCAGGTCTTTGGCTGAACTTTTCCTTTGCTCTTTTTATCACTTTAAGCTCCAATCCATATCTTCCTATCTTTTCAACTCTGTACCTGCAAAGAGTGGATATTAGTGCATTTACTCATGAATATGTCTCATTTGTTCATTCAAAATAAAGTAATGTACACGAATGTTGAGTGAGACCGAGTGGTAAAATCACCGCTCATCAACACCCCCAACTTAAAGCCTTTGCTTGTCCTCAAGCAATACTACCTCTTACTATGACCCATAATCATTTATACCAAAACTTTATGCCTGAAAGGCCTTAATGACTTCAACTTTAGTCGCAACCACAAGTAGCTTATTGCACATGTGCTAGGCTAATTTCACTACACCCCTCATTATAAAATGCAATACTCAAGAATGCATAAGAGTTTAAAGAGCAACTAAGCAACAACAACCAATACTCTAGAAATGGCTCCCTTTTTGCCTCAGTAAAGTTATACTCCATTTGCCTCATTGCTCGGGAGGTGACAAAAATCACCCACCTAAACTTATTTGCATGTCATCCTCACAAGAAAGAGAAGTTGCACACACAAAACTACCAACTATGTAACAAGAAATTTTAAGTGCCCAAACTCTCTCTCACACAAAAGAAATCTCAATGCACCAAGTGTCATACCATAGGCTTGCCCCTATATTCAATCTCCATTACAAGGAATGTAAATGATCAGAGATCTCTAAGGACATTTTAAGATTTTAATGTAGGATTGGGTTAGGATAGGATACGTTTTAGGAACAACATGGCTACACCCTTCCTTGAACGTCTATATCAACTTTTATAATTTTTCCTTTTTGACTAAGGGCCACTCTTATTTGTATTCTTTCATTTCTTATGCCTAAAATTCACTTTCTTTGTTCACCACTTTTCTTTCATTTCTTTTTCTTGCAACTTACTTGTAATTCATTCCTTTCTTAGATCCTTTTTTTTTCTAAACATCTGTTTTCAACCCTTGGCACTTTACAAATTTTACTAATACTTCGTGGCTCCAAAATTCCTTCCCTCACTTTCACTAACCCCTACCATAGGTTTTAAGCCTCAAGTTGCATATTAAAGTTCAAGGATGGTACTGTTCAAAAGAAGGATAAAAAGAATGGAACACAACTTGTAATGAGTTTTCCAAAGAAAGATCTAAAGTCTCGAAGTGGGTACTATGGATTAAAATCATGCACAAGAAGGCACTTTAGGCAAAAGGGGGTTCTAAAATCACAAGGATGGCCAAATCAAAATTATTTTTGAAAGACTAATGGGGCATGTTCTCAGCCTTTCTTATCAATGTTATCCATCCCCTTATCTTTCTAGATTCATAAAAGGTATCAAAATCAATTCGGGAACGGATAACACAAGTTTACAATTGATGAATACCAAAATCTAAGCACACGTGGCATGCCAAATTTACCAAGGGAGTGAAAATGTCCCTCCTATGAGAGACAAAAGTAGATTAATTATCACTATTTACAAGTCAACAATTTGCTTAGCCACAAAAAGAAAAAAAGATTTGTTGCAGCATTGCTCATGCCATGCCCATGATTTTTCAAAAATTATGGACGGAGGGGGTTTCTTATTTTGAAATAGAACTACACACACTTTGCTAAACTATGGCTACAACTAAAGCTAACTACCTATATGGTTACCTAGACATCGCCAATGATGTAAAAAGTGATCCCAACATTACAAAATAAAAGGCCATAGGTACTTAAAATTCCCTTTCACCTATCTCTCAATCAAAATCCAACTAAATGCTAAGGTAAAAAGAAAACTAAAACTAAAAGACATAATAATCCATAAAATGAGGGAACCAACCGAGTACTAAGAAATGTAGCCTCCATAACACAAAGATAAAAACATCATCCAAATATCATCCCAAAATAATAATAAAAGGAAATATCCGGTAACACAACACCAAGACAATATAACTAAGTATGGGGCCACCCCATACTTAAAGAAATGTAATTTCTGCACTAAATGTGTAAGAAAATAAGAGTAAAAGGGGCTTCATGTATCCGCATAATGAGATATTTCCTCCTGCTGACTCAGCATCACCACTACCTGCATCATCAATTCACCACTCTCCAGGTGCCTCATCCTCACTATCTAATCTCGATAAAGCTAGTGGATCATTGGGATTAAGCACCTTAAAGATGCCTTTCACCTTATTACACTACTTTCTAAAAAACTTATCACTTTTTTTCTCCCTCTTCACAATCTTCTCGTGTGAGTCTTTGAGGTCTCTATGAGATGTAGCTAGGGCTAAATAAGCTCTCTCCAGGCTAGAAATTATGGGACCCTACTTCTTCTACTCTGCTATGTACTTATCGTAATCTTAATATGCTATATTCAAATAATGAACAGTAGAGGACTCTCCTAGTCCCTGAGGCATTCTGGATAATATTTACCTCACCCCCTGTAGCTAAACAGATATATCATTGAAGGCAGTGACTAATGAGGGTTTTCAAGAGTCTGTTATCTCTTGGACTAATTAGCTCGAGTCAATTTTTCTCTTCTTACCTGACCTAGTACACCCTCACCTCTGAATTTTAGTAGACAGATGAGAGAGCCTGGGTGCACCCAAGTGTCTATGGCATATTTATCCACTTCCACTCTCCTACATAACTTTGTGATTAAGGAAGGAAGTAGAAGAGGAGTACTTCCATTATTCTTGAAGTATCGCCACTCGGAGAGAGTTATCTCGCGCACATTCAGAGCAATGCCAAATAGGACGCAAGGTATCATCTGAGCTCTCATGTCTATGACAATGGTCATGTGAGTGCATGGTGAGACTCTTCTATAGATGATGTTTATCCATAACCTAGCTTCATCCTTTAGGTCCTTCATCAAATTATCTTGCTTGGTGATGGCCCAGGGGACTTCTTTTTCCAGGAATAAGATATCAGCCATCCAAGTCCCTGGCTAGCATCCCTTGGCACTAAACTCCCCCTATGTTAGCAATTGGGAGCCTATATATCACATTAATCTACTCTGCTCTGATGTGTACCTGCTTTCTCCAAATTTTTATTACTGGGTTTACGAGTGAAATTATGTAGAGGTTTGCAAAGAACTCACTCTTATTACTCATTAGTTAAGCAGGGAATGGGGGAAAAAACATCTACTCAGTTGCAATGAGCCTGGTATGGAATTCTGGAAACTTTTCTTCCATCTTATCTAGGCTGATACCCATTTCAGGGAGTAGTTTTGATCTATAGAAGTCTGTAAGGTATTGCTATTTGTATTCTACCCCAATGAATTGGGTGTCATCGAAATATCCCATTTTTGAGTGACTTAAAACCTATAAGCAATATAGCTTAGGCCAACATTAGTACAATCACTCTAAAGACATGCTAGGATAAATACACAAACTCATGCGGTGGTCTTTTAAAAGGTTTAGGGAATAGAAAAGGGTTTGCAAAAATTAAAGTGCCTGCCATAAATTGCCCTTAGGTATGGCAATTGTGACTGTGGTGAGATGATCGCGGTCATCAGGATCATAATTGTGGTACCTGAGACCAAAAGGCCAGTTTTCACACATTGCGTCAAAATGCCATTTTAACTCCCAATCGCTTATTCTAACTAGGCATAACAATATAATAAACAGTGAATTAAAGCCTAGAGTGTGTGATCATAGCCCCAAATTCAAAGGAATTGATCAAGGAATTCGTAGGGGCATTTAATCAAAAACATGGTGTACACTCAATTTATGCTATTTAAGGCTTTATTTTGGGTACTCGAGACCTCCCTAATCATGTGTACGCAAACTACAATAGCTAACCACATCAAAAATTTCAACTAAGCATGCATTTAGCAATAGAAAACACTAATTTATGTTATTTTCTACACAACGTATTGAAAGCATACGATAATAACAAAACCAAGGGAATTAAGAGAACTTACCAAATAAGAGGATGCACGGGATGAGTTGGTGTTTGATGATGCAACGCATAGCCACAAAGTTGAGAGTATTTTGAGAGAATATTTGGAAGAAATGTTTGAGGGAAATTTAATTTGAATGGTTTTAAACTGATTAGATGGTGATCGTAGTCATAGTTTGGTGACTGCGGCCATGCTTTCTCTGCGATCGCGGAGGCATAGACCACGATCACGGTAACTAAAACTAGAGAACCTCATTCCTGCATTTTCCTACTTAGTCCAAACATGCCAATTTCTCATGTTTCTTTCTCAGCTTCGATCGAAATGCTTGTAGCACCACATTTTATGGATTATGCATACGCAAAAGTAAAAACCAAAATCTACCCTAGCATCCATAAATAAAAAGATATGTGCCACTTTTTATGGCGTAATGTGTTTCCTCCCATCAAGCGCTTAGTTTAACATCATAGCACGATGCCTCCACTCCTTTCTTTTATATTTCCACTTAGAAAATTTGAATCTTCATCCCATCTTTCATTCAATCTACAACGAGTAATAGAGGGACATAATATTCAAATTTTCTAAGATGAAACTTGCAAAATGAAAGGGAATGGCGATCAAGCCTTGATCTCGCCACTTTGAAGACTTGAAACTTTTACCCAACTTTACATTGATTTTTTGAATGGGCTCCATCAATAAAAGGGTGTACATCAATAGTCCATTCCATGTACATCAAAAATTAAATTCCTTGGCCATTGATGGATGGGGTTCCTTGGGCTCCCTTGGAATTTTAAAATCCAAAAAATAAGTGTCGGACTCCTCCTCCCCACAATCCTCGATTTGTTCAAAGGTATGGATCCTCATCACATCCTCTAATCCTAATGTTGAAAAATTTGTTAAACAATGTTCAAAACCGAATTTCGGGTTAGCCTCTTCCGAAGCATATTCACCCCTAAATGAGCTAGAGTCATTGTAAGAGATTTTCTTTGATTCTTCTCCTGAGTCTAAGCTTATTTGTTTTATTTTAGCTTATTATTCCTTATATGAGTTGGAAGATTGAGAAGCCACCGATGAGTCTTCGCTACCAGCTCATTATCATATCTTGGTTACTCTTCTTGACATACCTCTTCTTAGGCAATGGGAATGGTAATGATAGTTTCAAGTTTTACTTCTTTGCCCATCACCTCCTTCTTAACACTTTTTCATTCCTCATGTATGTGTTATAGGTTCTCCCCCACTGTATCTAACCAATCTAAAATGGCTAGTAACCTTGGGTCATAGCTATTGGACTTAGTATCTTGATTATCCTTCTTCTCATCATAATATGTATTAATCTCATAAGAAGTACAAGTAATTCAATTATTATAATAGGGGGCATTTAGAAAATCATCCCAATATCCATCTCGACTACCATAAAAAGGATAATCGTACTCCCTACCGGATTGAGATGATGATTTTGTCTCTCTCCGAGGAACACAGTTTCAATCTCTCCTGAATTGTGATCTGCCACAATATGAATATGGGTGGTAAATATACGACCTCCAAGTATCCAACTCATATTTGTTTGGAGATTCCATAGATAAAAGTAAAAATAAAATAAAATCTAGCTACAAAGAAAATCATAAACACTTATATACATGTATGAATTCAAGGAAGTGAACTAAAATTCCAAACTAACTTAATAAGCCAATTGCTCCCCGACAACGGCACCATTTTTTATAACGCTCAACTTACATGTCACTTTAAGTGAAAGAAGATCTTCGTTAATATAGTTACCCAACTTTGGAGTCGGGGTCAAATCCACGAGGAACAATGTAAGTTATAATTAAATTCATTTGAAATGATAGATACAAGCTAAATTTAAACCAATGGTACAAAAAGATAAAATGGGATCTTACACTGGTATTTCTTTTAGGGTTTTTCTAGTATAAATTTGGGGCTTTGAATAATTAGACTTTTAACAACCATTCATAAATCTCAGGATTATGCATTACTAAGGGAGTGGCATGTGGGATTTAGTAATCAACATCAATTTAGCAAGTAAAATATGGGTAGGCTTGGTTATAGGTTTTGATGCTACTCTTTTGATAAAATACCAATCTTTGACCCATTCATTCTTTCGAATACCTAATAGGTGTATTCAATAATTTGTATCCACAACCTCAATCTAGGCATCCCAATTTCTAGGATGATATCCATGCTATAGTCAACCTCACATTCACCCTTATATTTAAGATAGTGAAAATTTAGCAAACTACAGATATTATAGTTTATCATTGTTTTGGTTTCCACATCCCTTTTTCAAGGATGATATGGTTTCCTATACTTCACCCAAAACCCTTTCTTAAAAGATGTCCTTGAACTGTATAGATCTTAGATCTTTCACTCATAAAACCTATGTGGGTATTTGGGGCTTTCACCCATCTAATACCAACCAAATTAGCATAGCAATGATTAAACACATAAACATGAATTACCAAATATATGCTAACAATAACAACCCACACATACTTTAATCGCTATTCACACATAAACCCAAGAGGGAGATTTAACTACATATAAGATAAATAAGAATGGATATACCCATAATCTCTACTGAAATGAATTGTTAAAGACTTAAGCAAATGTTACTCCAAACTTGACTCTTTCACAATATCAACAGTGGTAGTGAGCAAATAGTCCACTTTGAAAGTCTCCATTGTTTTATTCACCCCAAATTTATACAATATTTTTTTCTCAAAAAATGGAGGCTATGAAGTATAGATCTAAAATCTAAAAGTTGAGTGTTTTTATTAGAATAGGGATCAACACATACAGTCAATGTTTTTCCATTAGGATGAATACTTCTGTTGACCTGCAATTGCACCACTTAGCCATGACCGTGGTTACTATGACCACGACAGACTCATGCAACCACGGTTGACTTACTATCTTTGATTACTGTGACTGAGGTCAGTAAACCGTGACCGCGGTACCTGAGGTGCTTCAGTTGTAGGTCTTTTGCTGCATTTTTCCTTTGCACTTTTAATCATTTTAAGCTCCAATCCATATCTTTCTATCTTTCAAATTTGTACCTACAAAGAGTGGATATTAGTGCATTTACTCACGAATATGCCTCACATATTCATTAAAACAATGTAATGTACACGAATATTGAGTAAGATTGAGTAGTAAAATCACCATTCATCAACGAGGCTAGTAAACCTTAGAATAAGGTTACTCAGTAACATGGTAACTTTTATTGATGTTCAGGGATTATGGAATTTAGTTATGGTTATGATTCTTCTTGCAAAAATGATATTGGGCATTTAGAGATGATATTCCTCATAGATACGTCATGTGGCCTATAGAGACACTATTTTCTTTAGTCGTGATTATTGGACCTATAGAGACGATGTTCCACTCGGATATGTAAATTGGCCTAGAGAAGTTATATTCCTCGATATCATGATGTATGACCTATCAATAAATGATATATTCTCGACAATTACATGTCTATCTATATTATGTCTCCTCAATGTGAGATGCTTATTATGTGAGAAATGATTGCATACTTATTGATATTATTACTCCTATATGTGAAAGGCCTCCTATATGTGAGATGATTAGAGTGTAACGACCCATATTTTGGGCTAGAATGTAGACCGCCATTCCTACGCATAAACTTTCCAAAATCCTCCCCATTGATTGAGTCTTGATGAGAGTCTACAATTTTGTTTGGATTTTATTCTAGTGTCTCACTGTGATTGGGCCGTGTCACAGTGAAAATAGTGATGCGAAGGCCATTGCGTCACGGAAGTGTCAAAATTGATGTTTGTCCGATTTCAGTGGGTCACCATGATTGCACCAAATCACAGTGAATGCGAAAAAAAAAATTGTCACAGACCAGTAAGTCACCACAATTTCACCACGTCATGGTGGGTATTGCGATGACATGATCACCTCATTGTGTAAGCCATAAAGATCGGATTTGTTCAGCAACTTTTAAGTCTTAGGGCAGTCTCGTCTTTTTCCCTACAATTCCTAATCATATTACCTGAGGATTAAAACATTTTTAGGGTAGATTATGCCCATTTTTACTCAAAATTATCAAGAAAAAAAGAACCCTAACCTCTCTTCCAAAGATCTAGAGCCTATATTCTAAGTCCAAGAAGAGTGTCAAGTTTGGAATTTTAATTCTCAAATTAAACTTCTTAAGGTATGTGGGGCTGTCCTTAAAACTCTATGGTGCATGAATTATGGTTTTATTAATCTTGAAAGAACGATATTATGTTTGTAACAAGGGTTTGAACAATTATTTTGAATAGCTAAGTAATGGAAACCTTTTTATTGATATATGTATATTGTTTTGGTCTTGAGGCCTTCTCTTGAAATTGATTTTTGTACGTATATATGTAAGTATGTATTTTTAATTTATAAAGGTTAAATTGAGAGCATGAATGATTAAACCCCTCTCATTTTGCATTACTTCTTGACTTACATGTTATGGATTGTGACATTGCATGATTGAAAGCATGAGATAAGTGTTTCAAATATTGTTATGAACTTGATCTTGTCTATGAATTGAAGAGAGGGTGATTTTATATCATACAGGCATTTTATGGTTTGTGAATGCTAAATATGATTATTGAAGGAATTTCATGGTTTAATACACGAGGAGTGACCACCACGGGTTTGTGAATTGAAATTGAGGATCTTTGCCTATGCTTTCATGAATTTCACTAGATACAACTTCATATACTATTTGAAAAGTTTAGTGGTCCGAGAATAATGTTTTGAAAGAGAAGACCGTACCATGATAATGTATGACTTAGAGATATGACTTGCAAGTCAATGGTATGACGATACCATATAAATGAATGTCATAACAGAGTAAGAGATTTGATGTGATTTCAGAGAATACATATCTTGAAAGAGTTAAAAATGGTCTTGAAGAGGATTAGGTGGTTGGTCAAAGAAGGCCTGAGTTTAAAGAACTCCTAACCTAAAGTCGTGTTTTGCTGATACGAGTTTCATTATGTCCCCAAGAGGGACCATATGCTGGCCTAGTGCCCTGTTGCGTATCAGAGACAGAGATTCTAACTCTTGCGGCAAACATGAGTTGGGGGATTGGATACCGAGTCAACGGTAGATTCCATTTAGCCCATGGAATTTCAGAGTTGTAGGGTATACCACCTAACTCAGAAGTAATATAGACCATCGAACTGTATTGACAAGAATATTTTAAGATTATTAGAGATTGCCTATGTATTTTAAACTATATCATGCATGATGTTTCATGAATTGCTCTCACCTATTTTATATATGTATAAAAATAATTATTTCGGATCGCTCTGCATACCAGTACAAATGTATTGACCCCTATATTTCAGGGTCCTAGTCTTAGTCTAAAGGTCTTTCTAAGCTGTAGAGTTTGTCAGACAGAAGTGAAGTGTGTAGTTAGTTAGACTTCTCTATTTTGGAAGGCCAATACCTTTTCATATATTTGTTATTTATTTTGATTTAGGTCCACTGGGGCCATATCCCAGATTTAGAAAGTTTGTTAATTTCTTTTGTAGTAGAGATTTCGCAGACTAAAATAGATATTTTGAGATGTTGAAGGATTTACTTATGTATTGTTAGATTGAACTTAGAGTACGTCCATGATTCCATTTTATTAAATTTCCACATCTTCTCATTATTATATGAATGTTGTG
The DNA here is from genome assembly GCF_002878395.1 of Capsicum annuum. Classification (NCBI taxonomy): domain Eukaryota; kingdom Viridiplantae; phylum Streptophyta; class Magnoliopsida; order Solanales; family Solanaceae; genus Capsicum; species Capsicum annuum. The sequence continues at coordinate 138,572,053 of NC_061115.1, read as the reverse complement.
TATGATTAGCAGATATTGAAAAGCGCTCGACCCTCCATGGTTTGGGATGTCCATCATGGCTAGCACCTCGATTTGGGTCATGACAAACTTTGTATCAGAGCCAGGTTTATGGTCCCAAGTTGTCTGCGAAATCGCGTTGGATAAAGTCCTATTTATGGGTGTGTAGTGCACTATATTTATTAGCAGGAGGCAACTAGGTATTTAGTAATGTTTTCTTTCTTTTTGATTTAGTTCTATTGTAGAGTCTGAAAGTCCCTAATCAATGGTCTCTTATGTTTTAGAAAAGCTATCATGCTTCTATATTACTCCAATGATCAGAATGCCTAATCTAAAGATGTTCGTCCTACCCATGGGATGAGAACACATAATAGGGCTCACACTCCTGAATTTGTTGGTCCACCAAAAGTCTTTCTTATTAAGACCATCCCATCGAGGGCACCTAGGGCTCCCCGATCAGGGACTAACCACACTCAACCTCCCTAAAGAGAGATATCAAATGCTGAGTTCAGACATTTGATGCATATGATTGCACAGTTGGTGGCTTCATAGATCCAACAGTAGGAGGATGTTGGGTTAGCTTATGAGGTTGAACCCACCTAAGTTAATGGGTATTAAGGTGGAAAAGGATCCACAAGAGTTTGTGTACAAGATGGAGAAGATTTTTCAAGTGATGCATATGGATAAAGTGGAAAGGGTTGAACTAGCAACTTATCAACTTAATGAGGTTGGAAATCAGTGGTACAATAAGTGGGAAGACTTGAGAGGAGAAAATGTTGAGCCTTCTATATGGGGAAAATTTATGGAAACTTTCCTAGACCGATTCTTTCCCCAAGAGTTGAGGGAGTCCAAGGCTGAAGAGTTTGTGAATTTGAAATAGAGAAAGATGAGTGTCATGAAGTACACCCTAAAATTCAATCAAATATCCCGTTATGCTTCGGAATTAGAAAGGACCATGAGAGCCCGTATAAGGAAGTTTGCATCTAATTTTTTGGATGACCTAGTGTTGGAGGGAAAAGAGGTGATGTTGAACAGAGATATGGACTTCTCCAAATTGTTCGTCCATATGCAGCAGGTCGAGGATCAGAAAAAAAGGGCAGTTAAGGCTTGGGAGAAAAATAGATAGGCCAAGAGGGTCAAACCAGCAAACCAAAACTACAGTCAGCACCAAGACAGTAATAGGGGTAATAAGTGGATGGCAAAAAAGTTTTGGAGTAATGCTTAGCCTGCAACCTGCGCGCCTACGCCCAGACCCCTAGCTGATTGGCGATTTTAGAATTTTCAGCCTAGCCATGGATCAAGAGTACAGGGTACACAGTCGTAAAGGACTATTGCATAACCTGCTAGGTCATACTCTCAGTGTAACAAGTGTGGAACGCACCATCTAGGAAGGTGTCAGTTTGGCACAATGGTATGTTATTCTTATAGCCAGCTAGGCCATACCCATAGAGATAGCCTGACAGTGAGAGGTAATGTTGGGGGAGCAAAGTTGCAGGCTAATTTTTCAGTGCCACCACCACCTTCAAAGGGCGCTACTTTAGCTACCAAGACCAGTTGTAATTGGTTATATTCCTTGTCTAATTACCAGGATGCAGAGGCATCACCAAATATGGTCACGAGTACGTTATAGATTTTCTCCCATGATGTGTTTGTGCTACTTGATCCCTGATCTACCTTGTATTAAGTGACCCCTTATGTGGCCGTTGGTTTTAGTTTCGAACCTAAAAAATTTCCTAAACCCTTTTCTGTATCCACTCCTTTTGGTAACTCTGTTGAGGTTAGGATAGTGTATAAAAATTATGTAGTGTCTGTTTGTAATCATAATATTGTGGCAGAACTTATAGATCTTGACATGATTGACTTTAATTCTATCTTGGGAATAGATTAGCTTCCCTCATGCTACGCCATCCTACACTGTAGACCTCAAAAGGTTACTTTCTCTTTTTCGAATGAACATGTGATAGAGTAGGAGAGGTATTCCTTAGCACCAAAATGGAAATTTATCTTTTATCTCATAGCCTGCAAACTTATAGCTAAGGTTTGTTTGTATCATCTTATTCAGGTCAAGGAATTCAGTGCTGAGATTCCTCCTCTCTAGTTTGACCCAGTAGTAAATGAATTCCTAAAAGTCTTTCTTGATAATCTTCTAGGAATACCGCCTGGTAGGGAGATAGATTTTCGCATTGACTTATTGCCGGACACTCATCCAATATCTATTCCACTATACAGGATGGCTCCGGCAGAGTTGAAAGAGTTAAAAGAGCAGTTAAAAGATTTTCTTGACAAAGGATTCATCTGTTTTAGTGTTTATCCATAGGGTGCACCTATACTCTTCGTGCGAAAGAAAGATAGTTCCCTCCATATGTTTATAGACTACCTTGAACTGAATAAGGTCATTGTTAAGAACAAATATTCCCTTCCTAGAATTGATGATCTCTTTGACCAACTTCAGGGTGCTAAGTGTTTTTCAAAAATAGACCTTCGTTTGGGTTATCATCAATTGAAGGTTAGGGAGGCAAATATTCCCAAAACAGCTTTCCAAAATTGATAAGGCCATTATGAATTCTAATTCATGTCCTTTGGATTGACTAACGCCCCTGCACCTTTCATAGATCTAATGAATAGGGTGTTTTGTCAGTTTCTAGATTTGTTTGTCATAGTTTTCATTGACGACATTTTAATTTATTATTAGAGTGAGGAGGATCATGCCAATCACCTCTGAATTATTCTTCAGACCCTCAAAGATTATATGTTGTATGCAAAATTTTCCAAGAGTGAATTCTGGCTTAGTGCTAATGTGTTCTTAGGGCATATTGTGTCTAGTGAGGAAATTAAAGTTGATCCCTACAAGATTGAGGCAGTGAGAAAATGGCCCAGACCCCAGACTCCAACCGATATTTGAAGCTTCTTGGGTTTGGTGGAGTATTACAGAAGGTTTTTAAATAGTTTTTTCTCCATAGCTGCTCCACTTACTAGGTTGACACAGAAAAAGGTAAAATTTGTGTGGTCTGACTCTTGTGAGAGTAGTTTCAAGAATTTGAAAGACAAGTTGACTATTGCACCTATTTTGACTCTTTCGGAAGGTACAGAGGGTTTTGTGGTATACTGTGATGCATCCCCGGTGGGATTTAGGTGTGTACTTATAAGCATGGCAAGATGGTAGCTTATGCATCTAGGCAGTCAAAGGTGCATGAGTGAAATTACCCCACCCATGACTTGGAGCTAGCAGCTGTGGTGTTTGCACTTAAAATATAGTGGATATTTACTGACCATAAAAGTTTACAGTATGTTTTCTTGCAGAAAGAACTGAATCTCATACAGCGGCATTGGTTGGAACTGTTAAAGGATTATGACATAAATTACACTATAATCCGGGCAAGGCAAATGTGGTGGCTGATGACCACAGTAGATTGTCTATGGGAAGTGTTTCTCATGATTTGGAAGGAAAGAAAGAAATGGTGAAAGATATTCACCAGCTTGAAAATCTAGGGGTACGACTTTTGGATTCTGAATATGGAGGAGTAATTGTGCATGAAATAGCTAGATCTTTCTTATGTGTGGAAGTTAAGGAGAAACAGTCCTTGGATCCCATATTGATGTAGATCAAGAAATATGTGGGTCAATAGAAGGTGATATCCTTTAATTTAAAATTGGCGGTGATTGTATTTTGAGGTACCAAGGCAGGTTATATGTACCAAATATGGATGGTTTGTGAGAGAGGATCCTCGATGAGGCTCACACTTTGAGGTATGTTGTTCACCCAGGCTCTACTAAGATGTACCATCATCTTAAAACTATATATTGGTGTAATAATATGAAACGTGATGTTGCTGATTTTGTTTACAAGTGTTTGAATTTCCAACAAGTTAAAGTGGAACATTTGAGACTAGGTGGTATTTCCCAAGAGATAGCCCGGCCTATGTGGAAATGGGAGATGTCAAGATGGACTTCATTACAGGATTTCAAGGTCCCGAAACTGATATGATTCCATTTGGGTAATTGGGGATCGGATAACCAAGTTAACTCACTTTCTGCCTGTGACGACTAACTATTTAGGAGATGATTATTCCAAGTTGTAAATTGAGGAAATATTTCTATTGCATAGGGCACATATGTCCATTATATCCAATTGAGGTATGCAATTCTCTTCGCAGTTTTGGTGATCTTTTCGGAGGGGCTTAGGTACCCAAGTGAACCTGAGTACTGCATTCCACCTTCAGACCGATGGGCAAAACTAAATGCACCATTCATACCCTAGAGGATATATTGAGGGCCTGTGTAATTAACTTTAAGGGTAGTTGGGTAGATCGTTTGCCATTGATAGAGTTCACCTACAGTAATAGCTACCATGCCAGCATTAAGATAGCACCTTTTGAAGTACTATATGAGAGGAGAGATAGATCACCGATTGGGTGGTACGAAGTAGGTGAGATGTGGTTGTTTAGGCCTGAACTTGTTCATCAGGCAATGGAGAAAGTGAATATATTATAGAATGACTTAAGATAGCTCAGAGTCATCATAAATCCTACGCCGATGTTAAAAGGAGGGAGCCCGAATTTGAGATTGGTGATTGGGTGTTTTTTAAGGTCTCCCCTATGAAAGGAGTCATACGATTTGGGAACAAGGAGAAGCTGAGTCCTCGCCATATAGGACCACATCAAATTATGAGAAGGATAGGTGGGGTTGCTTATGAGTTAGAATTTCCCGTAAGTATGGCTTCCGTTCATCCTGTATTTCATGTGTCCTTATTGAAGAAGTGCATTAGAGATCATTCCCTAATGTTGCCTGTAGAGGAGATTGATGTTCCTACTTTAGATGGAATATTTTGCATTTTTTTCTTGGGAAAGTTGTACGTTTTCAAGCAACTAAGGTTGCGTTTAATGTTGGTTTTTAATGTTTTAGGGTAAGGAACTAGCTGAAGAAAAAGTCTCAGAAAAGTGACAAAAAAACACTTCTGACGGTCAAAATGGTGGACCTTCAGTGTTGTGGTGAACCACCAAGTTAACCATCAGATCTAATCAGAACTCAGACTTTCAGAAGACCCTGCGATGGTCAGAATAGTGGACCATCAGTCTTTCGACGGATCACCAACTTGACTGTCAGGCCTAGACAGAACCCAAAACTTCAGGTCTTACTATGACAGACCAAATGACAGACCATCATTCTTATGACGGACCACTAAGTTGGACGTCAGTTTCATCCAGAAATTGGCTCCCTGAAGGACTCAGCGACTGACCAAATGGTGGACCGTCAGTCTTACAACGGACCACAAAGTTGGCCGTCAGTTTCATCTAGAACCTAGCCCCCTAAAGGACTCAATGACGGACCAAATGGTGGACTGTCATTCTTACGATAGACTACCAAGTTATCCCTTAGTTTTATCCAAAAAGTGACCTTCTAAGATCAGCAGCAATGAGCCTACTTGTAGACCATCAACTTTGCGATGGACCACCAATTTGGCCGTCACTTTGGACGTGGATTTTATAATTTAGAATTTTAACTCCCTTTTAGATTGGAACATATAAATACCAAGAATTAGGGTTTAGTGGGGATCATTTATTTTCTTGAAGTTCATACTTTCTCCTCTAGTGAGAGCTTTGTAATACTTTTTATTGTGATTTGAATCTAGAGATTGAGATTTTGATTAGTAGTTTTAATGTTTTCCATCAAAGATTGAAAAGAACAATATTGTGAATTTTGTAAGTACTCTTCTGAAGCTATTTATGAACATCAATATAACTTTGATTTCTAATATAGAGACGAGTAGCTAAACTCCCATAACTAGGGTTATGGGAGCCTTGATGTAGAGAACTATTTTGGAGTTGTGAATGGGTTTGATTTCTAACATCTATCAAAATTGCATGAATCTTTCTTCATCTTAATGACATCTCTTGGTTTCAAACTTGAGAAGTGAGCCCATGAACTCCACTTGTCTGACAAGAAAGTGGATATTGGGAAAAGAAGTGATTCACATGAACTCCATAGGTTTACCCTTTGAGTTAACGGGTTGATTCCTTAACAGGATCAACCCTCATGAGAGTGTTATTAAATAATGCAAGAATTCTTTATGTTCGAGAGAACTAAAGGGTGAAATACTTATTAGGTTGAGAAACATGTGGGTAAACCTTAGAATTCGATAATTCTTGCAATTGGATACATAAGTTAGAATTCGAACACAAACTCACAACCCTAACTGTTTGAACATCTTGGTCAGCATAACTTTAGTTAATTCATTCTCATTGAAATTACATCTACATTTACTCTCAGTAGCTGGACTTTTGTGTAACAAAAATACAAAAGAACACTCTTAACATTTCCAAACCCCCTTTATTTTAGAACTTTAGATCAACAGTCTAATTACAGTCACAATACTTAGTGAACACGGTATTCCCTATGGGATTCGATACCCAACCCAGTTGGGTTCTATATTTAACAGTGACCGCTTACTCTCTTATAAGAGAGGTGTAATTTGGGCGTATCAGATATTAATATAAAGGACTCCTTATCGTATAAGGAAAAACCTGTTTCAATCTTGGATTGCCAAGTTCAAAAGTTAAGGATAAGGAAATAGCTCCAGTCAAGTTGATATGGAGAAATCAAAAAGCAGAAGAGGCTACTTGGGAATCGGAAGATGATATACGTTCTAGGTACTCGACTCTTTTCATGACCATGGATAATGATTTAGACCGTACAAATTCTATATTACTCTTTTTCCTTTATTTAATTCTTACAATTGTGCTTTTTGTGTCCCGAGTCATCATTCGGGGATGAATAATCCCAAGGATGGGGGAAAATGTAACGACCCATATTTCGGGCTAGAATGTTGACCATTATTTCTACGCATAAATATTCCAGTGGCTCACTGTGATTGGCCTACATCACGGTGATAATAGCGATGCAAATGCCATCGTGTCACGGTAGTGGCTAAATTGATGTTTGTTCAATTCTAGTGAGCCACCGCGATTACACCATGTTGCAGTGAACCCCAAAATAGCAATTGTCACAAACCAGTAAGTCACCATAATTCTACCGTGTTGCAGTGGGTATCGCGATGAAATGATCACCTCATCGTGGTAAGCCACAAAGACAGGATTTGTTCAGCAATTTTTAAGTTCGAGGGCAGTCATCTTTTTCCTAATAATTCCTAATCGTATTATCTGAGGATTAAAACATTTTTAGGGCAGATTATGACCCTTTTTACTCACAATTATCCAGAACAAAAGAACCCTAACCTCTTTTCCAAAGATCTAGAGCCTATATTCTAAGTCCAAGAAAAGTGTTAAGATTGGAGATTCAATTCTCAAATTACACTACTTAAGGTATGTGGGGCTGTCCTTAAAACTCTATGGGCATAAATTGTGGTTTATCACTCTTTGAAAGCACGTTATGGTGTTTGTAACAAGGGTTTGAACAATTGTTTAAAATAGCTAAGTAATGGAAACCTTTTTATTAATATATATATGTATATATATATATATATATATATATATATATATTATTTTGGTCTTATGGCCTCCCCTTGAAATTGATTTTTGTATGTATATATGTAAGTATATGTTTTCAGTTTATAAAGGATAAATTGAGAGAATGAACGATTACACCCCTCTCGTGTTGCATTACTTCTTTACTTCACATGTTATGGGTTGTGACATTGCATAATTGAAAGCATGAGATAAGTGTTTTAAATGTTGTCATGAACTTGATCTTGTCTATGAATTGAAGAAAGGGTGATTTCGTATCATACAAGTATTTTATGGTTTGTAAATGCTAAATAAGATTATTGAAGGAATGTCATGGTTTATTACATGAGGAGTGACCACCATGGGTTTGTCAATTGAAATTGAAGATCTTTACCCATGTTTTCATGAATTTTACTATATGAAACTTTATGTTCTATTTAAATAGTTTGGTGGTCTGAGAATAATGTTTTGAATGAGAATACTATAACATGATAATGTATGGCTTAGAGATACGACTTGAAAGTAAACGATATGACGATACCATATAAATGAATGCCATAACAAAGTAAGAGACGATTTTAATTTCTGAGAATACATATCTTGAAAGAGTTAAAAATGGTCTTGAAGAGGGTTAGGTGATTGCCCAAAGAAGGCTTGTGTTCAAATTAATCCTAGCCCAAAACTATGATTTGCCGATATGGGTTTCATTATGTCCCTAAGAGGGACCATGTGCTGTCCTAGTGTCCTATGGCATATCATAGCTAGAGACTCCAACTCTTGCCGGAAACTTGAGTTGGGGGCTTAGCTACTGAGTCAAGGAAAGACTCCATATATCCCATGGAATTTCAGAGTTGTAGGGTATACCACCTAGCTCATAAGTAATATAGCGCATCAAACTATATTAACAAGAATGTTTTAAGAACATTAGAGATTGCCCATGTATTTTAAGCTATATCATGCATGTTGTTTCATGAATTGCTCTCACCTACTTTATATATGTATAAATTCATTATTTTGGATTGTTCTGCGTACTAGTAGAAATGTATTGACCCCTTATATTTTAGAGTATGAGGCTCGGTCTAGAGGTCCTACTAAGCCGTAGAGTTGGTTAGACAGAAGTACAGTGTTCAGTTAGTGAGCCTTCTCTATCCTGGAAGGCCTATTTCTTTTTAGATACTTTTTTTTTATTTTGGTTTAGGTCCACTGTGGGCCTTGTCCCAGATTTGGACTATTTGTTAATTTTTTTTTAGTAGAGATTTCGCTGACTGAAATAAATGTTGTCTAGATGTTGAGGGGTTTCCTTTTGTATTGTTAGATTGAACTTAGAGCATGACAATGATTCCATTTAATTATATTTACAAATCTTCTCATTATTATATGAATGTTGTACATGATTACCAGGAATAGAAAGGCGACCGGGCCTCCATGGTTTAGGATATCCATCACGGCTAGGGCCTCAGTTTGGGTCGTGACATAGAGATATGCTACAACTTATGTATATGATAATTGATATGAGTCCCAGATATGTGTATAGGCCTAAGGCCATGATTATGATGTTGTGATTATTTCGTATAAATTAATGGGCTAATGTCAATGTTTGTATATTGACTTAATAGACAAGAAGTGTTTATGTAATACCCCGCATGTTTCTAAGCTAGGAAGTGAATAAGTATTCCTACGTAAGAAATATCCTATCCTATGATTCATAATTTAGTACACGACTTACAATGGATATCCTAGTGATAGGATAGCTTATAATGCATTAAGCATGTTCATACGAGTCACTTAAGGTAATACAAGCTAAGAGTTTTTTAATCCATCAAGTTTTAGTGTTCGATTTTTCAAGGGTCATCTTTGAACTTCAATAACTCGATGTTAATGTGTTATTTTTACTGATTTAGACCCACCAAATTATAGAGAATCGAATTATCTTTCCAACGATACCAATTTCACCTTAATCCAATACCCGATCAAAAAGTTATGCCCATTTTCGTGAGAGACAGTAAGCATAGGCGATTGGTTAGGCGCCGCCTAACCCAAGCATAGGCGATTGGTTAGGCGCCGCGCAACCCAAGCATAGGCAATCACTTGGCCGCCGCCTAAGTCAATTCAAGGTGTCAAAAACACTCCGTCTTGAGTTATTTTAAAGGTAATTAAGTCTTTGAATACTCCTTACACATCCCTAAACTTAACCTTATAAAATATATATCTTCTAAACATACTGCAACCCTATTTTCATCTTAAAGCTTATCATCCAAGAGCACTAAAGGAGAAAAACAACTAGGGTTGCATAACTAAGCTTGAAGATCCGATTTCAAGGAAATTCCTCCGTCAATCATCAAGAATCTTCCTTTTAAGGTATGCGTAGTGTTCATCCATGGATTCCTTTCATCCGTGGAGTTCAAGAATCAATCTTTAAAATACAAAATCTTGGTTGATTGTGGTGATATGATCATACCCATGTTGATGCTTGTTTGTTTTCCTCTTTTTCATTATAAAGTATGATTTCTGTATTGTTGGGTGTTGATGATCATGTTTTTGATATTGGGTGATTCCCAAGATGGAATATTTATATGTTTTTTTAAATTCATGATATCATTTGAGTTGGAAACATGTAAATTTAGTTGTTCATGATGTATAATTTGATGAATTCACCTATGTTTAAGACGTGCATGTAAGGTGTTTGATAAAATGCTTAGGGAACTAGAAATCATACAACATAGCTAAATTGAGACTAAGTGAAGGATTCATGATATGCCCTTACGTTCCAATGACTTATATGTTGTTAATGTGCCTTGTAAATGTTGTTGGAATACTCATGAACTATTCTTATGAGATTATGCTATGTTTACTTACAAATCCTACTTATGAACAAGATGTATGATAACCATGCAATCCGCATGAACTTCTATTCTATTGGTATGTGTTGCCAATATGATTATGCAATGAACATGATATTAAGATTGTGCAAGTACTTCCATGTGATATGAATCCTTTCCATGCAATACATTGTTGATAACTATGCTTAGTATGAGATCCCTACTTATGATATTATAAATTATGGACTCTACTTTTATGATCAAGTTATTCATGTGTGTCAGTTTCTTTTCATCGAGTCCTGGGGTTACTTGTACCCAAAAACTATAGGTGTGTGCCTAGATCCATGTTATGTTTCATGATATCTGAACTCAAGCTATGATTCCATAGACTTCAGTCAGTCATGTGACTCAAGAAAACCTTATAATCTTAGTTAGTTGTCAGATATCAGTAACATTCCGCCAGTCACCAAAATTCAGTAAGATTGAGTCATGCACAGTCGGTTATTCATGTCCAATCCCTCCAGATGGGAGTAGAGGTTAGCACCGAGTGAACCCAAGGATGGGAACTCACACACCAGTTCAGGGTGTGTTTCTTAGTAGCAATCTTTATGTTTCAGAACTACGTAGCCAGCGTAGGTTGACACAACTTAACCCATCAGATTAGGGTTGATGAGGTGGCTTAACCCGTCAGTTTAGGGTTCCCACCGCTCTCATTGAGTACCCACCAGATAAGGGTCACTCACAGCTGTCCTTACCAGTGGCGCGGTATTGACACCCCTCCAATCGGGGCAGAGATTGGACCCCAGGTTAGCCATAACGGCATACATGGGGCATGTCAGTTAAACACTACTTCCCACAGTTTTAGTATCAGTCTCAGTAAAAAAACTTAGATAGTTCTTCAGATTTTAATATATACAGGACTGTCAGATACAGTTACCTATGTTAACAATTTCAGTATCAGTCTCAGTAAAAGAACTCAAGGCGTTCTTCAGTATACAGGTACAGATATCAGTTATGGGTTAGCTTGTGGTCCCTCGGGGTCATGAGCACCGTATAGCATTTCGGTTCAGCAAATCGGGGTGTTACAATTTATCATTGTAATTGACGTGACTATAGTTTATGAATATGAATATGTATATGGTTGTATACATATTTCTACATTATGAGATGGATAAAGATGTGGTATGATGCTTACTATTCCACTGATTGAATACTAGTGATGGCATGCATAGATTTGGTATATTCTTGATTATTATATGGGTAATTGATGTGATTCTAGTTAAAATTCGATGTTATCGCTATTCTTTCTAATTGAGGATTAAGCTAAGTGGTAGCTAGATGTCTTTCGATTGGCTATAGTACTTGATGGCTACAAATCTAATGTACTAGTTAATAAACCTTTCCTAGTTGAAATATGGTAGCTAACGATTAGAGTTGATACATGGCCATGAAAATAGGTTTATCTATAATTATGATTAGTTGCTATTAATAACCAAGTTGTGATGCCAATTAGTTGTTCAGTAAGGTTAATGTGGCTTAATATTGCTAGATGATAAAGAAAGTTAGTGATAGTAACTCCTAGTCAATAACGATGCCTAGATGAAGATAATACCAAGTTAATAATGTTTACATGCTAATAACGAGGATTAGTTGGTAAGCAATAGTTAGTTAATGATTGGTATTAGTTAATAAAAAATGGTTATGATAATTGGTAATTTGTAGGCTAATAATGATTATTGGATATCTGATAATTAGTAGATAATAATGAATAGTAGATAAATGGTGATTATGGTCCTGTGATGACTAACGAATTAGAGGTTTAATAATCATAAGCGTTGGTTAACTAATAATGAGTAGTTGGGGTGTATTGACAAGATAGATAGCTTTATGTTTATGAGTGTATCGGCTTGCGCCTATGCATCTATTATATCCCTATATTTATGTGTGATAGTTAATATGATATATTGATACCTAGCAAGTCTAGAGGATATTGTGATGACATATTGATACTGGGTAAGGTCGGAGGATATTATGATGATATTGATACACGATTCATGTATGGAGTATGCTATTGAGATAATATTGATACCTGGTAAGGTCGGAGGATATTATGATGATATTAATACCCGATTTAATTTTGGAGGATACTATTGAAATGATATTGATTCCCGACAAGGCCAGAAGATATTGTTATTATATTGATACCCAAATCAAGTTTGGAGGATACTATTGAGATGATATTGATACACAATGAGGTCGGAGGTTGATTACGATGATGATGGTCTTGATAACGACAATTATGATGAGTTGTGATATTGATGGTATACTTTGCATTCATTCTTGCATGCGCATCACCTATCACTAGTATGCACCTATATTTATTAGCTGGTATGAGATGGTTGCATAGATATGGGTGAAGAATATGTTTTGTGTTGTTGTATATTGATTGAACCTTCCGAGCCTAGGGCAATGGGGGTACACATAGGCTTGACTAGGTATTTGGATGTCCAGTGTAGTCGGTTATTCACATTATTGATATTGTTGTTATCATTGTTATGATCATTATTATGGCTAGCTTATGACAGATTGGTCAATGATCCAGTATCAGAATTTGAGGTATGTCTTTAGCCTCTCCTATCTTTTGATTGCATTATTATACATGATTCTTTCATGTCTAGCCATGTGGATTTGAATCCCCGAGTATGAAAGTATTTAAATCAAGATAGTATTATAATAAGGTCTCAGAATAAGAATATGATGATATCGGTTATGCGTTGAGATGACCTAGTGTTTATATGTACTTACACCTCTATATATATATATATATATCTAGCTATATGAATCTACGGTACTATCATATCTCCTTTCCTTGTTGTTCATTTGTATGGTCATTACTTTGCTTTGTATATAAATATATATCTTTCATTCGTTATTTATTCGTATATTGACCCGAGATATATGGTATAACATTGATGCATATTGAATGTAGCTGGAATAGGATAGTTCACTATGATACTTCCTTAGTCTTACTATGTTAGACTATTGGAAATAAATATGATAGTTGTCCCTTATTATTCTCACTAACTTATTTATGATTTCTGGACTCTTGGGTATAGTTTCCATTCTATTTATATGTTGTGTATATCTGCTTTATCTTTGGATCTCAATTGGTATTAGCCTACTAAATACCATTAGTTTGGTACTCATACTACACTTCTATAGCCTACAAATCATAGTGTGGGTTATCGCCATTGATGTGTGCATCGTACGAAATAGCCCTGGTTAATAGACTTAGAATGTGCTCTTAATGTTTGGAATATTACTTATCTCTCTCTTATGTATTACACTAGTCTCTAAGTTCTATTCAGAGATAAGTTGTATCATTGTATTTCTCTTGATATTTCACCTTTGTACAATTTTTATATTAGAAGCTCTTGTACCGATACCACCAAGTTTTTGGATTCTTCTATGTATTGATCTTTATTTCATATACTCTGCATTCTTTTCCTTATATCCTTTCATAGTCCATTACTAGTTGTTCTGGACTATGGGTTGGCTTGCCTACAAGTGGGTTATGGTAGGCGCTATCATGACCTGAGGAAATTGGGTTGTGACATTCTTACTTCATCTTCTATCATGTGTCTCCCTATTACGGGTGAGGGATTAACTGTATTTTATGATACTTTTAGTGTTGGTATAGGTTGTGTTTTGATGCAGAAGGGCTGAGTTATTTCTTTTGCATCAAGGTAGCTGAAGTTGTATGAGTGCAACTACCCCACTCATGATTGGTAGTTGGCAGAGGTAGTATTTATGCTTAAGATTTGGAGGAATTTATTATATGGAATGCATTGTAAGATCTATACTGATCATCACAGTTTCGAGCATCTTATGACTCAGAGAGAGTTTAATTCTATACAACTCACATGGATAAAGTAACTAAAAGTTTATGAAATCTCTATTATATACCATCCAGCCTAGGTGAATATGGTAGTGGACGCCTTGATTTCGAAGGTGGTGAGTATGGTTAGCTTGGCTTCTATTTTTGTTTCTGAGAGGTCGATGACGAACATTTAATCCTTAGCAAAGTTAAAGATGAAACTTAATATTTCATACTCCAGGAGGATTATTGCTAGCTTAGAGGCTAGGTCTAACTTATTTGAGCAAATTTTGAGGATAGGGGATTGCACGACCCACCCGGGGAGCTTGTTGTAATGGGCGTCCCAGTTCCCACCGGGATCAAAGACCACCCCCGTTACCAAATCCAACCTCCAATCGTTTGGCCTTAGTTTGCAAAAGTTCGACCATATACCAAGATAGTGTAATAGCTCACCTGAAGACTCTGGGATAGGATAACAATCGTGACTGATCCAACCAAGTCCAACCATCCCAGGCCAATAATCCAACCATACAAAACCAATACTGAAACAAGGGTCATAAACCAGGCCATAACCAAATAAGTTCCAAAACAAAATATTATTAATTCCAAAATGAAAATACGATTGAACAACCAACAAATCATCCAATGATGTTTCCCTCCAGCTTATTTCAATGCCAGGGCTAATACCGATATAGATCCCGCATATTTCAAAGAATAGAGGTACCACAAAGCCTCTAACCAAAAGATTAATAAAATCCAGGTGGGACATCCCACCAACAATGGCCAAAACTAATATCCAAAATAAAATCAAAGTGTCTAGAAATATCTATAATATGAAATGGAGCCATTTGAAAGGATGGAAGCTCACCACTTCAGTGAAAATGTTGATCCCCGAGAAAATCACTATGTAAGAGGAGTATAACGGCCGGTTCCAGCATAGCATGGGTATACAGCCGCTAGTAGACGGGTTTGCGGGTGAACGCTAGAATAATCTCATGCTAAGGATAAAATAATGCCATTTATAAAACCAAGTAAAACAAAACATATGTACACAACCATACATACATACATACATACATACATATATATATATATAACCATGCTAAGAAAGGGGACCGAGTTTAGCATGCCATTAAAACCTTTACATGGGCTTTGTAGCTTTGCCGTCCTACAACACCCACATGCTGTATAGGTTCAGCTCACCCTAATAAAATGGCCCCAGTGCATGAAGCCGCACGACCCTGGGATGACTAGTATATCCCCCTAGATATAATGTGACATCATCCACACGGTCACCAAGACCAACCTCACATTGACAAATATGAGTTTCTAATTTTGGTTCCCCTGGGACCTATACCTTCCATGGCTTTGACACACATCCCATTATTATTGCCAAATTAAAACCATTACTAAGCAACTAATCAGTCTATTTACCATTTATTAACCAAGGACATTTAGTGGTGGTATCGTCATACCGACCATACTTGCAAGTACTATCCATAGACAAACCACATATAGGTTTAAGGGGACTTCCAAGTGCCCTTCTATTTAAAATATTAAACCACATGGGGGATTCCATGTACCCCAAAAGCATAAAAATTTAGCTATTTGCCTTTCCAATCTATTTAAACCATGCATAATTCCTTTACCAAGTTTTAAATCAAGCAAGAGTTCTATTAAAAGTACTCAATGCAATTAAAACAATATTATAGGCATTTTATCAAACACATTAGGGGCATAATATAACCAAAACCAATTCCAATTACCATTAACCCATTACCATACAATATAGTATTCAAACACCACCATTAATGCACATAAAACATATTTAAAACCATGGAAAACTATAACTAGCCATTTAATATCAAAACCCCCAATTTATATTTGAAAACAAAAATCATACAATCAATTAAGTCATGAAAATATTCATAAAACCATGCTTGTAGATAGAATTAACAATAAGGGAAGGGAACATGCCTTAAACAAAGATGATGATGGAAAGAAATCTCCAAAACAAGGCCCAAATCAATCCTCTAGTTGAATCCCTGGCTTCTCTTGCCCAAAAGCTTTTGAGAGAATTATAAAGTGTTTAGAAGAGTTTCTAAGTGTTAATGAGTGGAATAATATGGTAAATAACCTCCAAAGGAGGTTAGAAATCATGGGATCTTGTTAGAATAAGTGGAGAAATATCCAAAATACCCCCACTGCAGTTGCACAAAATCCCATCCCATGGGTACAACTAACCCGCACGATTCGTACCCTCTAATATGAGTAGTACCCTGCACTCGTATTCTAGCCTCAATATTTGAATCAAACATTTTCTAGCATATGACTTATCCAACCAAGTTGTATCCAAAGTATACGATCTGTACCCTTCATCTGTATCCCTAGAAGATTTAAACCCAAGGAAGATATAGACACTGTCTACCATACGAATCCTAGGTATGACTCATACCCTTTCTTACGGCTCATGGTGAGTAACTCGTAATCAGATCCATCCTATGTAACCAAGTATAAGATTAAGTTAAGGAACCAAACAATCTGTACACACTAATATGACTCATACCCCTAAGTCATATACATTATCGTAACCAAAATCCATCCCACCAACCAACACTGGTCAGTATACGACAAGATTATATCATCTGTACCCTAATATACGACTCATATCCATGAGTCTTATTGGGTCTAGAGACCAGAATTCCAGGGAATTTTATAAGGTCCAAAAACCAGGGCATTTCAGTCTCACCCACTAAGAACATTCATCCCCAAATGATGGACAAGGTAGGGGGTAACAACATGTCTGAGACATTTGCATTGTAAAATATATTCCCATTTTTTAACAAAGTTTGAAAACAAAGAGGCAATGATATTAATCTTTTCTTCAACAAACTCAGAACATAAAGATGTATTGAAGACACATACCTTCTGCACCAATCCCAGGAGCATAAAGCAAATGTCGATATTTGGACTTTATGTCCTCATCTATTTCCCATGTAGTTTCTTCTACCTTATGGTTCCTCCACAGAACCTCAACCATAGCTACATCCTTGGTCTGCAATCGATGAACCTGCCTATTGAATATTTCAATCAAGACTTTCATAAGACAGAGAGTCCGCACGACCTAATTTTTCCAAATGATGAATCGAAGAAGGATTACTAATACACTTCCTAAACATGAAAACATGGAAGACTCGATAAACCATGCTCAAGCTAGAAGGATACTAAATCTCACAAGCAACAATACAAACCCTCTACAAAATGTCATAAGGATGAATATATCGGGGACTCAACTTTCCCTTCTTACCAAATTGCACTACTCCCTTCATGGGAGATACCTTGGGGTCAACCTTATCCCCAACCTCAAACTCCAAGTATCTACTCTTAACATCTACATAGGACTTTTGGAGACTTTTCTTTGACTTAAGCCTATCCCGAATCACCTTCACCATCTCCATAGCCAGGTAAATCAAGTTGGGACAAAACATAGAGTGAAGTAGATTTCAAAGGTGAAGGACCATTAGGTCAATTCATTTCTCAATCATTTCAAAATACTCAAAACATGGGTGCTCATATCACAAGAGTTCATAATTTCACAAGTCAGAAATAGGGCTTACTAACCCATAATTCAATCTCAGGTTAAAGCTTATCAAAAGCATAATATAGAGTATATAGATTCATAAATCATGTGGAAATCTGGGAATTTCAGTAATTTTCCTCAAAATCTCAATATAGTCATATGCTTCAATATCTCAACAATGCAAATATTAGCTTATCAAAGAGTAAAATCATGGGGTTTATACCCAACTATAAATACTCAAGAAAACATGTAGAAATCATGCCATTTAACTCACAATTCATAGAAAATATCAAGATAATGAATTCAATAATAATGGGTGAAAAACCCCAATTCAAATTCTTGTAAAAACTTCATATATTTCAGCAAAATAATGATGTAAACAAGCCTTTTGGGAACAAGGGTGAAAGGGTTACCCTTGTTCAAAACCCCACATACCTTGAGTTAGAAGCTGTGGATGAACTCTCATTTTTGGGACTCTATTATCGCTCTAGAGTGAGGGATCTTGAGGCCCTTAACTTGGGAACCTTGAATCTTGACTCAATTTAGAAAATCCATGGTGGATTCTTAAGATTCTGGGAAAAGGTTTTGGATATTTAGGGTTTTTGATGAGAGAAAACTTGAGAAAACCCTTATAGAATGCTTGTAAATGGCTTGGATTTAGTCTTTCCACGATTTTATAGGCTTGGAAAAAGTCCAAAATGCCCTTTTTAAACATCTGTACAAAACTGGAAAAAAATTGAACTGGAACCCGATTTCACTGGCCTCCGCGACGCACCACTTATCGCGGTGGCTCACTAGAAAATAAAAATTGGGAATTTGGGCTTCTCCGCGATGCGCCATTATCATGGAGTCCCACTGGTTGGGACCTGGAACAACTCCCGATGCGCGACTCACTCAAATAATGCAGTTTTATGACTAAGGCTTAAATTAGTCATAACTTCTTACCCGAGTGTCGAATTTGGGAAAATCTTATATCAATGGAAAACTTATCAGATTTCCCATATGATAAAAAATAGAAATTAGGGAAATTCTATATGGTTAATATGTTACTCATTTAGGAAGAAACTTCTAAATCTTTTAGCACCAAAATCACGCCTCACTTTACACGCCCTACGACTCAAACTATGAGAAAACTTTGCGGGGCTTTACAATATCTCCCCTATGGGAGTATTCGTCCTCGAATGTTGCTAGTTAGGCTCGTAATGCAGGAAGAACTGAGTACACACAGCTGAAACAATTACTAAATGGTTTAAGGTCTTCCTAAACTCATGACCACTCCGGATATCGCAAAAACTCATACAAAGATAGATGTATAGCTGAAATACTTGTCAAACTAAATCTATACCTTTTTAAACCTGGCACACTTCAAGAATAACTATATTCATGATGGGAATAACTAGGTAACTAAATCTTAGATTAGAGAGGAGATGAATGAAGGAAGGGTGTTACCTTCGTCTGAATCTGGGCTAACTTGCCTTAGTCTTATAAAAAAGAGTTAACTCATGCTGAATACAGAGCGTGCGATCATCAACTGACTAAATCTGGGGTTAAACCTCTCTAATGGATGATCCCTGAACCCATTATCAAAGATAAAAAATGATTACGTCTGAGACCAGACTTATTTAGCAGAAAATCTCTGAATCTGACTAAGAAGATAATCAGCTGAACCCAAAATGGAGATCAAGCCTATCTAACGGGTGACCTCTGGAGCTAATAACAAAAATACTCAATCGAATCTGGGATTGAGATCAAGTTCATCTATAGAGTGACCTTAGAATAATAATAAGAATACTCAACTGCATCTGAGATCAAGCCTATCTGATGAGTTATCTCAGATTCTGGTAACACTGATACTGAAGCTAATTAACTAAGTCTACTCGCATGAATAGCTGAATTCCCTTGGTCCCATTTATCTGATGAAATAATAATGAACTCTGAATAGAGTACTTGAACACTACTGAGGTTTACACTGAACACGGGTATACTACTGGATCTAAGCAGGGTATAGAATCGAGGCTAGAGCGCTAACGATACTGAGATTACTCAAGTTCTATAACTGTCTGAGAGTCCTGAGTTCTATAACTCATAAAGTTTTGAGAATCATGGTTTGACTGATATCATCGCAAAAACTGACACGGGCTCTAGACATCAACTAAATTGTCGGGTACATATACCCCCAGGACTCAATAACATGAAAGTAAAACATAATCATTCTTGACTAGTCATGACCATGGTCATTCATTCATCATCACAATCACTAAAGCATCACTTCATGTATTTAGGAATTATAGACATGCGATAACATAGGGATACATGCTCTCGGCTCACATTCCGTTCAACAAGGTCTTGCATAAAGAACTTAACACGTATTTGGGTCTTGGCATGTATCAGAGAACACGTAATTGGGGAAACTTCATGTTATCACGTCACAGCTTATCCATCAAACACTCGGCATGTATCAAAGGTTTAGTATATATCAAAGAGCACCTAATTGGGGGATTTAATACTACCTTTTCACCACTTATTCACTAAGGCTTTCCAACAACAACTTGGCATGCATGAGCTTGCACACAATTGGGGTTTCCTAGTCAACATGCCATAATGTCTCTAATTCCTTCACATAAGCATTTCATCAAATATATATATAGGGATCATGCCTTGCTTATTCAACAATTTCTTCACTCAATTGGCATGAACACATCATCTAACAAGCAACGTAAAGAGGGTTTACCATGGACATCACATGAATATCACATACTAGGGTCAAAGCTTGATAAACTTGTAAACAAACACAAGTCACGTCTTAATCATAGCATTAACATCAATTTTAACTCACATAAATCATGGAAATTCATAAAAATAAAAATCTTTGAACTTCAGAAAAGGGTTCTAAAGTTTCTTGGATAAGAGGGATCATGAATCAACATCTACATGCGACTATCTTCCCCAGCATGACACGTCTACTCTCTTCTATCGACACAACTGTCCATTATTTCCATCGCGACCTAAGAAAGAAGTCACTGAAAAGTTAGAACATATAGACCTGAAGCATGAAGGGACATTGTACTTAACTTGGCACTCAACTGAGGCTTTAGGCCTTTAACATCATGAACTTATCAAAGCAGTCTAACCCGAGGACATGCATGATATAAATCTGGACTTTATGAATTACTAAAAGCATTGCTCGAGTACTTAAGTCATGATTTGTATGACCTAAATTTGGAGTTCAAAACTCATGGGATGTGATCATGACTGCCAAATACAACAGAACTCCCCATTTTATGAACTAGGAGAGTACATAACTCTCTATCATATGCATGAACATAAATTAGGATCATGGATCAGAAATGAAAAACATAAGCAGGTATTGGGACAACTTAAAATACTGAAATGAGATTGGGTTAACCATCAATCTTTCTTAAAGCTATTCTACGGCTCACTGGTATGTCTACTAAAATCTTAAGGTCATACCCTATCACCGACTCTATCATCTCCCCCTTAGACTAAAGCCATCACTCTAAGGCGGTGAACCACCACATAAACTCTGGTCTAACTGTCGTCACCTTGCTCTAGAGTCGGGTATATAACAATGCACATAAACAAAAGAACTTGACCCAAATGACTACACTTCAAAGTGTAAAACATCAAAACAACAACAACAACCACAAAAACAATAATAGACCTAATATATTCCCACATAAGTGGAGTATGGGGAGGATAGATTGTACGCAGTCCATACCACTACCTTTTAAAGAAGTAGAGAGGTGGTTTTTGATAGACCTTCAGCTCAAGATAGAAAGGTAGTACACAAAAGCTTCAAAAGAATAGGACACCATAAAACAACATAGGTACGACATCCACAACGAATTACACATTGTCAAACTGAGGACATCAAAGCCCACCTAATTACCGACTACGACTCATCCACACCCTTAGCCCTCTATACTAAGATTTTTTCTCCAAATCTTCCTATCTAGGTTCATGTCGTCAGTTAGCTACAACTGCCCCATGTCACGCTCTATCACATCACTTCCTAAAGTGTAATGCCAACTCATAAAACTACCTCCTGAGATACACATCATCCGTCTATTGCCTCAATAGTCATCATTTACTACTTAACGCTTAGAAAGGGCACCTCCAAATCTCTAATGGACCACACCACTCCTACCATAGCCTATCACTAAATCGCTTATAACTTATGTTTCTATACCATAAGAATCAAATCATGCACAATACCTTCATTCATAACTCCTTAACTTAGCTATCACAGACATCATTCACTATCTCCCTAGTCCCACCTAGCAACTCAGTGCCACTACTAACCAGATAACATGCAATAATCCTCGAGAAGCAATGCAACCTCAAGGAACCTTGGGTGCACTTCTACATCATATATACAACATCGAACTTGATTACGAGCCAAACAAACATAGGCCCTTGCACACACTGTTCAAGCCTATTAGATCACTTTTCTATAACCAGTACCATCAAATAAGAAGTCGTCTCCTCCACTTTCATGACAACTAATCATTCAAACTTAATGTCTAGCGCTAATCTCACTCGAACGTTATGAAATAAAACATCAACGATACTCAAAAATTGTATACCCACTCAAACTTCATAACCAACAATAATTGATTGCAATCACATGGCCCCTCTTATTTCCAATTCATCAACACATCCTTCTTTTACACATCATTACTATCCACCTATTTATACATCCCCAACTTAGTTCATAGCATTATAAGTTTTAACCAAACCCCATCTTAAAATTCTCAAGGATGCCCAAATTAACAACACCCATCCACCAAGTACTTTCGTCAATAACTCATACTTTCCAATGCAACAATCATCATTAACAACTCTTTTCATACTTCAAGTAGTAATATTTCCCAAACAAGGACAGGACACTTCATTCCTAGCCTAAACATAAAACAAAATTCAGCTATACATATAAACATATAAATTCAACAATTGACCCTTACCACTTTTCTTGTCACCACCACTCTAAACCCCCTAGTTTTCACCAACATAAGAACAACAGGATGCATAACAAGTTACTACTGGATCAAAATAGGCCTCACATAGATCCACTAGACTTTGGTTTTGTGTTTTGAACAAGAAAATAAGATAAACAACAAAGCAACTATGCTAGTGAATCAAAAGAGCCCCACATGGCTTCACTAGACTTGATTTTTTTTTCAAAAACACAATGATAACAAGATTACATATTGGAAGAGATAGAAACATGATACACATTATTCAATGATCTATGAATAAACAACTCATTCTATCTCACTTTTAAGACCTATAAGAGTAAGGCAATAACTTTAAACATGAGGGACTCATGACACACCAGAAGGCCCTTATCAAACCACTCTAAGAGACTTCTGCAGTATATTACTCACCAATCTGAAAACGTTATCTGGGAGGGAACCAAAACTTAGAAATAATAATATCTAAAGAATTATACATGGGTGAGAAAGCATAGCTCCACATCATGGATTCTAAAGAGAAATCTGAAAGAACCTCTGACTTGGGCTTAATGCCTGACTTTTTATGAATCATGAATAATGCACTTCAACCATCAGAACTCAAAAATGCTAATGGGATACTTTCTAACTCGATTACAATTCCACTACTATCTGTAAAGATTCAAGCTTGACTATTTTTTATACCTTAAAAATAAGGCGAAGGTGGCCTAAATAGAGAAGGTTGAGGATCTACGTAAGCGCATAGAGAATCTCTCTATAGCACGATCTAAGACTCAAAAGAATAGCGATATTTCCTAAATGCCTTGTAGCCTCTTAAAGAAAAGTACAGACGTCTCTGTACCATTCTGCAAGACTCTACTAGACACGGCTTCATAGACACCCTAGGACACTTGAACCTTGTTCTCTAATACTAAGTTTGTAATAACCCAAAAATTACCTGTTGGGATGCTACATAATTCCTAGGGTCACAAGTGACCCCAAGCTAACCCGTCACTTGGCATAACACATAAATAATTGAATAACATGCATAAATCTAGAGGAATAAAGTGGAAGGTAACTCTATTATGAATTTGCTCGATACAAAACTGAAGTCACAAGGTTACAACTCTACTTTTCATCAAATTGAAACTCAATACATCAACTTTTACTAACTATCTATGAAGCCTCTACTAGTACTGACCATGGGTAGCTGGGGCATGACTCCCAACCACCCCAACTCAATACGATTGAATAAGGAAAATACAATACTTTTCTATTATATCACTAACTCGTGGCCCTGAATCAAAAAGGGCCCATCACCTGATGACTGGAAGCTGCAAACTGATTGGACATGGTACATGCGCTACAATCATGTACCTATATTATGAGATAATAGCACATAGACATATATGTGAATCAGTACTTTGAGGATGTACTGAGTATGTGGGGGTGAATGCATATGTATAAAATAGAGTCAATCTTCTTCAATTAAGTCATGCATCCAATATGGAAAGACTCACATGGCTTGAACAAGTATAAAATGTAAAGCACATAAATTATATAGGATGAAGGGTGTAGCACAAATCTCGTGAGTCATCATACTTTAACTTGAAATCATAAATCTCCTCTTATTCTCAACACTCAAGGGATAAAGGAACTTTACACGATACTTTCAAATCATTTATGTGTCTCATGGAGAGTAAACCCTCATCAATGCTCAAAATCTCATAACTCTTTTTGAACTCAAATACTTGGAATTTGGAATTATATAACTTTGAAACATGCTTGAAGGCATTTTATTCACTTTAGAAAAATATCTCATTCAAGATTTAGGAAAAAAAATCATTTTATCTCGAATGGGAAAAACATTCTAGTTTATGGAAAAAACTTATCTCAATGCTTTATGAAAATATTATAACAAGGGAAGATGCTTTCATTTAGGAAAATAACTCACATCAAGAAAATACCATGGTTAGGGAACATTTTTGCAATTCAACCATTTAGGAAAATAGACTATAGGGAAGGAAAAATAAGTATTTGATCTCGGAGTTCAAAAGGTAAGGGAGGTTCTCATAATCGACATAAACCATGCGAGCTACATGGAGTCCAATGTTTTTTCCTCCTAAGAAAGAGGCCCCCCGTTGGGAAGGAGCGTCATACTCTTGCCAAGGATTATAACCTAGGTCTAGTGATCACTAAATAAAAATCAGCCTCAGGCCCACATAATCAAATCGTCCTCAGGCCCACTCATAATCATTATATAATCAGCCTCAGGCTCACATCCTACAGTGGCACGTAGTTTTTGGGGTAAGAACCCATAGTAACCTACCCACTCGGTGCTAAATACTACTCTTTTTAGATTATCTGTGCTCATCTCATAAAAATCCATTTTTAGAATAATCACATGGTTCACCACGAACCCAATAATCAAATCAATAATCTTATATAGTCAAGTGGATTTCAAAGCTCAAGGACCATTAAGTCAATTCATTTCTCAATCATTTCAAAATAATTAAACCATGGGTACTCATAGCACAAGAGTTCATAATTTCACAAGTCAGAAATAGGCTTACTAACCCATAATTCAATCTCAAGTTAAAGTTTATCAAAAGCATAATATATAGCATATAGATTCATAAATAATGTGGAAATCTGGAAATTTCAGCAATTTAACTCAAAATTTCAATATAGTCATATGCTTCAATATCTCAACAATGTAAATATTAGCTTATCAAAGATTAAAATCATGGGGTTTATACCCAGATGTAAATACTAAAGAAAACATGTAGAAATCATGTCATTTAACTCTCAATTCATGGGAAATATCAAGATAATGCATTCAATAATAATGGGTGAAAAACCCCAATTCAAATTCATATAAAAACCTCATTTATTTAAGAAAATCATGATGTAAACAAGCCTTTTGGGGACAAGGGTGAAAGGGTTACCCTTGTTCAAAACCCCACATACCTTGAGTTAGAAGCTTTGGATGAACTCTCATTTTTGGGACTCTATTCTTGCTCTAGAGTGAGGGCTCTTGAGGACCTTGACTTGGGAACCTTGAATCTTGACTCAATTTAGAAAATCCATGGTAGATTCTTGAGATTCTGGGAAGAGGTTTTGGATATTTAGGGTTCTTGATGAGAGAAAACTTGAGAAATCCCTTATAGGATGCTTGTAAATGGATTTGATTTAGTGTTTCCATGATTTTATAGGCTTGTAAAAATTCCAAAATACCCTTTTTAAACATCTGTGCGAAACTGAAAAAATTAAACTGGAACCTGATTTCACTAGCCTCTACGACGCGCCACTTATTGCGGTGGCTCACTGAAAAATGACAATTGGGAATTTGGGCTTCTCCGCAATGTACCATTATTGCAGAGTCCCACTGGTTGGGACCTGGAACAACTCTGTGACGTGCCACTCACTCAAATGATGTGGTTTTACGACTAAGGCTTAAATTAGTTGTAACTTCTTACCCGAGTGTTGGATTTGGGCAAATCTTATATCAATGGAAAGCTTATCAGATTTCCCACATGATAAAAATTAGAAACTAGGGAAATTCTACATAGTTAAAATGTTACTCATTTAGGAAGAAACTTCTTAATCTTTTAGGGCTGAAATCACGCCTCACTTGACATGCCCTATGACTCAAACTACGAGGGAACTTTGCATGGATTTACAATTTCGAACACTTACCAAAGCAATTTTGGGCATATATGCCACTTACCAGTAGTAGGAGACCAAGGTAGGTGCCAAAACATAAAATCCAGAGGCTCAGGAGCATGAAAAAGGAGGTCTGTCACTTACTAAGGACCACATATGGTCCATATATTCTAAATATGGTCCATATATGACCTTAGTATTTGGTCATCAATCTTAATTGTTTTGGAAAGTTACGACGTCATTTCCAAGGTTTTTCATTTAACCTCCATACACTCCTATGATGTTTTAAGTGCTTATTATGTGTATTTAGTCAAGTTTTCATAATTTATATAGGATTTGATTTCTAGGATTTATTATGATCTATAAATACCCTTTAGACTTTAATATGTGTGAGAGAATCTGAGAGAGGCCCTTTGATACTTAGTTTACATCATTAAAACATTTTTTGATTCAAGGATTGTCTTATAAAATTGATATCTTATTATTGATGGTTTGTCATCAAAGATAAGACTCTGGGATTTCTTCTTTCATTATTGTGAGATTGATTCTATATTATTGTCTATGGATTCTATGATTAACCTCATAATTACAAGCGGCTAATTCCTTTAGCTAGGGTTGTGGGAACCCTAGAATATTAATGAAGTAGAGGAAGAGACAAGTTGTTATAGATAAAGATTCTTGCATGTATAGAATTTTCTTTATTCTTGTTAATGTCTAAACAGGTGCACATATTAAGATCCGGCTAAGAATATCACTACTTACTCCACAATAGAAATAGTGAATAGGAAAATTATATCACAATAGTGATTTAGGGTTAACTACCTCAATAGGCTTAATTGTACTATCTTTTTCAGATGATTAACTTTTATCCAATAACTTAAGACAAAAAAGGTAATAGTTAAATTAGGATCCCGGATAAGGGTTAGTGCAGCAACACCCTGAGACTCAAAAGGTAATAGTGAGATCCATCAATAAGTCCATAATACAGTTGATGGTACATAACTTATCAAATTTTGCAAGCAAAAGTATCAGAATTGTTCGATAGGGCATGATAAATCTACGGAGTTGAAAAGCTAGGAGGAACATAAGAAAATTATTTGTCTTAGATTTTTTACAACCAAAATCATCTAATTCTAGTTACTTCTTTATAGTTACTACAAATCCCTCTCGTCTTTTACTTTTCCACACTACCTAGTGATTTCAACAAGTTCAAGCAAAATACTGGCGTATTCCCTTTGGGATCGACCCCAACCTAGTTTGCTTGCTATATTTTGACAGCGAACGCTTCATTCTTCTAAAAAGGGGTTGATTGGGAGTTATCAAAATTTTGGCACTATTACTAGGGAATACATTTGTAGATTGACTGATTGGACCTGTTGAAGTTTTTATGTTTTTCCTTTCTATTGATCTTCAAGCATACACTACTGTATGCTTACTCTTATTGATATGACAACTTGGCTAGAGGAAATATGGAGTTATGAAGACTTCTTGATTATTGATCCTTATCCTTTTGAAATAGTGTGTTATTGCATGAATATGAAAAATATAGTGTATGAACACAAGGATATCCTATTAGAAACACCTTGTACACAATAATCATGAGTTTATTCGAAAGGTGGATAAGTTTTGCTTGGATATTCAAGATTTAAATATAGTGTAGGATGAAAAAGTTATTGTGTGTAACACCTAACAACTTAGTTATGGGTGGTGTGAAACTAAAATTTTTTTGAGAAGCCAACTTGAGGAGCTAAAATTAGAGTCAATAATTTCTTAAACTTTTATGGATAGTTTCACTCTTAAGGAGAGCATATTAGGGTTATGTGGGGATGTAAATAAGACTTTAATTCCTAAGTTCGGGCATATTTTACCTCATTCGAAGCATTTTTCCATATTGTGTTTGGATAATCTGATCTTGATTGAGCCATCCGAACCAAAAGAATAGTGCAAAACTTATGAAACATATGTCTATATTCTTGAATTTGTTGATTCAAAAAAAAAAGAATTACATTCGTTACGTAAGGAAAAAGAAGTACATCATACCACGTATATTTCTTTGGGCCTTTATGTTTATACCACTGCCCCGTGAGAATAATGGAAAATCAGAAAAGCAATTAGGGATGTAATTCATAATTTTAAAGTGAAAAAAATAGGTAGCCAACTCTTGGTCTACCTTGATGAAGTCTGAGTAATCAAGGTACTCATAGGCTTGTTGGGGAAGTCTGAGTACCCATCAAAGCCATGTCTTGCAGCGATGTTAAAATAGGAGCTACTTGGGAAACAACCCAAGGTATTTTGTTATTTGTATTCATGTTCGTGATTGACATGTGACCTCTGTACCTATAGCGCCGTAGGTATATTCCTAACTCTCTTGTTTTGTAGTTGTTTTAAGTATTGGTCATAATGCATGATTTTAAGTTGAGGGTGGGGCTGCTTGTGGGTCTTGATGTCCTCTAGGAGTTTCTGTTGCCATGTCTGTTTCTTGGATTCCTGTTCCTAGTAGACCCAACATGTTTAGGTGCATTGTGTTTTGTTTCATGACGTTTTGTGCTTAACTAGGAGAAAAATAAATATCTAGGGTAGTTGACATATTTTTGTTGAATTTCTAATAAAATGATACCTCTTCAAGAGATTTTTTTTAGAACTTTGTGAATGTATATATGAGTGACAATTGTTGACCTTGTTATGGAATTAGAATTTCGGACATGATAAGCATATTTAACTTAAGCATGAACTGGATAGGTAGTAGTTGTTGATGTGACCCAATTCTATGTGTGAGTGAGATTCTACTTAGTTCCCTTTTTATTAAATCCAGAACATGCTCGATCAGTCATTTTTAGGTTGTAGAAGAGTTGATTAAGAAAGGATCATAGGTCATTTTTTATATAAGTCCACTTTAATCCTAAATAACCTTCCCAAGCTGAATTAGCATCTTTTGATCCCAATTTTTGAGCCTCTATTCCTATTTTTCTTGTTACACCTTTAACCTTTCCATTTGTGTTAGAATGAACCTTTTTTGGCCCTTGCCCTCCTTGGACATTATACACCCTAACTCAGGCAAATTGACTAAGTGGAGTGTGCCTATCATAGGGGTGTGTAATGTAAAAAGGGTATGAAGAATGGTAAAATAAGAGAAAATAAATTAGTTCCGGGAGTGGTAGAAAATTTGAAAAAGATAGGAACAAGATAAAAGAATAAAGAAACCTCACCCAACCTTAATGTGCGATAAAAGAATAAAATGGATAAATTAAGGATGGAAAAAAAATTGCTTTATTAGTGGACACCTAAAGTAACTGTAGTTCCAAGGAGTCTTAGTCACTATATTCCCATATGTATCTTACTAGCCCGCAAGCTAACATTACAAGTCGAACAAAGTCCTATAGTGATCCTTACTTGACTGTCCGAAAACTAAGGTAAATAAAACAAGGGTAATTCTTTGGTATTTGATGGGCATTATTGGAATTTATATTTAGAGTGTAAGGATCTCTTTATCCCTATATTGACATACATGATTTCTTATACTTGATTAGGTATTCTTTGTTTGGAGGGAACATGGGTTGTAGTGTTAGCTGCCTACTTGCTTGGGTAGTGAAACTTGTACATATGTATGGTCATTTGTTGCGAATGTAATTCCATGACTTAATTCCTTTTAGTTACATTGTTATGCTTCATAGATACAAACGGTTAGTTTTAAAGTATTGGACTTGGTAAGGTAATGTGTTTTGAGCTAAATTTGATGATTGATTGTCATAGGTATCTTAGGTTTATCTTGGTTATGCATGGTCGTGTATTGTGTTGTGTTATTGGTTACTTACGACATGCAATGTTCAAAGTTGAGGGTCTTGGTGTACTATAAAATTATAGAATTTACAATACTTAAACTTTTAAAATATGCATGTTCTTGAGGCTATTTTGTAGAAGTTGATGAGTTTTAGGAGTAATTTTTCAAAAAACTAGGTTTTTGTTGCCAAACAAAATGAAAATATTGTTTTGAATGGTAACTAGAAGAAAAATATGAAAACTAAAGATTTTGGCTGCTTACAGAGGACATTCTAGGCATATGTGTCACTTACCGGGCTTAGGTGACCTAAGTTGGTGAAAGAACCTAAATTCTAGAGGCACAAGAGTAGAAAAAAGGTTTTTCACTTACTAAGGACCACATACTGTTCGTATGTGACCATAGTAAGTGGTCATCAACCTCAATTTTTTAGAATCATTACAAAATCTTTTCCTAGTGCTTCCATGTAACCTACATACAGTCCTATGATGTTTTTATTCCCTATTATGTACGTTTCATAAATTTTTCTTATTTTATTTAGGATTTGATTTCAGGGTTTTTTGTAACCTACAAATAACCTTTAAGCTTTGATATAATCGAGAGATGCTGAGAAAGGCTATTTGGGATAAGTTTACATCATCAAAAACATCTTTTGATTCTAAGGTTTCTTATTGTTTTTTGTTTGTTATTCAATCTATGAATTTGGTATTTCTTCTTTCATTGTGAGATTGATTCTGTAATTTTGTCTGTGGACTCTATGATTTATCTCTTAACTATGAGCGGTCAATTCCCTTAACTATGGTTGTGGGAGCCCAAGTTGATTAACGAAGTGGAGAAAGTGCCAAGTCATTCGAGATAATGATTCTTGCATGTATTGGGTTTTCATCATTCTTATTGATGTCTTAATGGGTTCTTATGTTTAGATCCAACCTAGAATATCACTACTTACTCCACAAGAGGAGTAATGACAAGAAAAAGAAGATCACAATGGTGATATGGGGTTAACTGCCAAAATAAGCTTAATTGTACTATCTTCTTAAGACAGTTAAATTTCATCTAATAACTTGAGACTAAAAAGGTAAAGTTCAACTGGGATCCAAGTTAAGGTTTAGTAATGCGACAACCTGAGATTCAAAAGGTAAAGGGTGAGATCACTCAAGGAGTCCATAAAAAAGTTGATGGTACATAACTTATCAGATTCTGTAAGCAAGGTATAGAAATAGTTTTACAGTGCACCATAAACCTGTGGAGTTGAGAAGGTATGGAGAACATAATCCTAGTTTTCATCTTAGATTGTTTACAACCAAAAGCATCCAATTCTTGTACTTCTTGATAGTTACTACAAAACTCCCTTTTTACTCTTTCGCACTGCCTAGCAATTTAAATAAGTTCATACAAGATATCTGATGTATTTTAAGTGGGATTGACTCAAACCTAGTTGGGTTACTGTATTTTCACATGACTACTCTATCCTTCTAAGAAGGGGTAGTTTGAGCATTATCAGTATCTCTCATGAAGGGTGTGATGAGATCTGGGAGAAAGGGTAGGCTTAGTCCTAGATACATTAGCTATTTTTAGATTCTCTATGTATTGGTGAGGTGGCTTATGGGTTAGCTCTACCTCCATATTTTTTCATTGTTCATTTGATTTTTCTTTTCTCTATGTTTCGGCAATATATTCCTGATCCGCCTCATGCGGTTAGATGAGAGTCGGTCCCGTTGGATGAGAGTTTGACCTTTATAGAGATACGCGTGCTCATTTTGGCTAGTGATGTCTAGCAGTTACTCACTAGGAAGATTCTTGTAGTTAGGTTCAGTAGAGGCACTGCCCAGTTGAAGAGGCCATATAGGAGATCGAGAGTGAGATATGGACCATGTATCCTCACCTATTCGAGACTTCAGGTATATCCTAATCCTTAACTTTCACGAACAAAAGTTCCTTTATTAGTGGAATTATAGTGACCCTTTGGGTAATTTTATATACTTTTGAATATTTTTTCCATTAGATATTTTTCATAGCCACCCCAATTTATTTATGACTTGGTTGGACTAATAGTTTGTTTAACAGGAATTTTGTTTGGCTTTTAGAGCCAGTTTCCTATTTTAAAGTCTTCGCTAGTTCCAAATTTCCACCGAATAAAGACTTATGTAAGACAATCTTGTATACAAATTTTAAATGCTCTAGTAGCTCCAGAATATCAATTTTAGGGTAGGTAGACACTTTGTTAAGATCAAGAGATGCCAGGGTCATTTTGAACTATTAGTCAGAAAGTTGTGGAATTTAAATATATAGGTATGGGACCAACATTTGGTTGAAACGACCTTGCATGGAAAATTTGAGTGTGCCACCACGTCCAAAATGTAGAATTTTGTATGGTTACATAGTTTATTTGCATAGATGGGATTCTGGATGAATCTAGGGGCCTTGGTAGAGACGTAGAAGATATTCAAGTCTTAAGTTGTCAATTGATGTAGTTGGGATAGCCATATTTGGCTGGTATCGTAGTACTACAATTGTACAGTAGAGGTCACAATTATGACTAAATGTGAAGTAATTAGGTAAGTGTGATTGCATACCTCGAGGTCGCTAGTAACACCCGAATACCTGGACTGTGCATAAAATGACCCTATTTGTCCAATTCTGCTCATTCTTCACCCATTATGTTGAAGGAAAAAGCCATATATAGTGTGAGATCTTAGAATTGAAGCTTATGGGTGATTGGGAAGCTAGATTAATGTTTATTTTCGTGATTATCATCTGATTTAAGGTAAGAATTCAACCTATTCTTGGGAAATTTCTTGATTATTTGCTCAAAACCTCAAACCTTTAGGGCTTTGTTTTGGCCTTAATTTAGTTTAATCTTCACCAATTTTTTAGGAAAATGATTCCTTGATCTTGTCTGAATGTTGGGTTGGTTTTGAAAACATGTTTTCCATATGTGGAACCCACATGGGGTTTTGATGTTATTTTTGGACCCAAAGCACAATGGTGCAATATGGCTATCAATATTCTCTTATTTATGAGTAAAAGGGGTTTTTAATAGCCTAGAGTAGGCATCTGAAAAGGGAAAAGAAATCATTTAAAGGTTCTTTGATCTTTATTCGGCATCGAGGTTAGGTCTCAAATCACCTAGCATCCTAGAAAATCAAACACCATGGATTAGGGCTCAAAGCAACACAATATTCACAACGATGAACTAAATACTTGAGCTAAGACTAGGCTTGCCTACATTGATCGTTAACTCATGTTTTGAATCTTGGCGTATTTCAATTTAAATTTGAGCATTATAAAAAAGTTGTTCTACACTGAAATACACACTCAAACCATTAGGAACGACACCTAGCTCAAGCTAGTTAAACTAGTTTTCTCGTTTCATCTCTAAATGATAAATTTGAATCCCAACTTGTTTGAAAACACCTTTAAACATCGTAATTGCATACTTAAACACTTGGATGATAATTTATATCACCATTAACACGTAAAGAACACGAATTATCCTCAAAACCAGGCTAAATAAGCTAAGATAACAACACTAAAGTACGTAAATACACCCAACATCACCACCTCACACTTAAAGCCTTGTTCGTCCTCGAACAATTCTACACTGTAAACATCATAATCTAAGGAGACTCTACACTTCTACTACAAGAATGACATTCAAGTTGGTAATACAATGACTACACAGAATACAAGTTTCTACATTCAGCATGTTATGTACACAATTGACAGTTCAAGAACACTACTCAAAAATATCTAGCCTGAAGAATTAACGCACCTAGTTGGAAAACTTATGCATATTTTTCAATCAAAGACATCATACAATTCACCCAACTATCATCAAACATGTTCCCTCACAACAAGAGAACTACCCAAAAAGACTCACATAAATACAATTTATAACAAAATGGGTACAAGAATCAAGTTACGCTCACTCCCACAAGGAATTTACCAGTTACACACAATGATGCATAGTCTTTCCCTTAGTGTAGTACTCAACTAATATCAAAATGTTGAAACTTAGGATCAAATCGGTCTTTATGGTTGTAATGAAGGCTAACGGATAAGTAGGAGCTATACTGTCCAGTAATAGCTAAGGGATGAGTAGGAACTATATTGTCCTGTAATACTGACTATCTTCCCTAAGCGCTTTACTACATCATATTTTTCAATTAAGACCAATCTCAAACACCCAACTTATCCTACTTTTGTCTACCCACATCTTTTGATTTGACCCATATCATTAAGCTCAATCACATACAATATGGTGGGAGTATTTTCTATTAATTATTTATTCAATTTTGAGCACAAATTTTCTATTTTCACACCCAACCACAACACATCAATTTTTACACACCAATAACTATAACTTTGGGGCTTTATTTTCACCTTTCTCCCACTTAACTTTCCAACTCCTTGACTTAATTAATTTTTCACTAAAGTGTTTAGGAGCTTTGGATCAGATTAAGGTCAATCAATGAAGGGATTAGGCTAAAAAAGAGGATACCAAAGAATAAGCTAAATTCTCAAAGGGTTTAACTAAGATTATGCACAAGGGTAGGTAAAAAGAGGTATAAAACATAGGTATTAAGGAAATGCCTATATCATCTCCTAAACCCATACTCTTTATTTCTCTTTGCACACATACCAAGAACGTTCTAAAAATCACATGCAACAAGGAATACACAACAACCTTACACACACATGGCACATGCCCAACTCAAGTGGGATCATCATAGGCTTTTAACCAAACAATTACATGAATTCAACATTAAGCCAACTAGTACAAGAGTCATAAACATGAGCCTAGAAGTCTCAACAATAGCAATTAACACTATCAACATGCTTTTTACCATCAAAACACTTGCATCATGCAATCAAATATAGAACTAACAAGAATATCTTACTTATTCCTAACACCAAAAATTTTAAATTTATCCTAAAAATGGGAATTTCCCCACCACTCACTTAAAAATCTACTTTTTCCCCAAAGTATGCTTTAAAAGGTAGAGATAGAAATACTCCCTGAGGCCTCTAGGCCTAGCTAGTAACATCTTTATCAATCAGGAGGGTTTTGGGACCCCATACTTAGTCTTCGCCATGCTCCTTAGCTCAGGTTTTTTAGTACTTAGACTTTCCATCAACCTGTGACTCAGAAAAAATACTAGTGAAGTTAAAACTCATATTGAAAATAAACCTACTTACTTAACTTGGGTTACCTCCCAAGCAGCACCTGATTTAGTGTCGCGACACGACCCAATCTCTTACTCAACCATATTCCTTCATTATTTTCCTCTTACTTGGAGGCCATCTTCTTATTCATTTCTGACCTTTTGAGTGTGAACTCTCAAGGTCAGGAACTTTTATAACTTTAGACTTTTCAGGCTCATCAATCTATATCATGTCGAGCTTAGGTATTGGACGTTTAGGCTTCTCTCATTGCTAAGAATGGATGTCCCAAGATAACTAGTACTCTTTCATCTACCTAAAATTCAAAAACAATAAAGTCGGCAAGAATTATAAACTCACCAACCTCAATGAGAATATCCTCTATAATTCTTTCAAGATTGGCTAGGGTCTGGTCTGCCAATTGAAGTATCATCGTACTAGGTCTCAGCTTTCCCAGGCCTAAGGTATTAAACAAGGAGAGAGGCATCAAGTTGATACTCGCCCCTACATCAATAAGTATGTAGACTACGTCACTATTGCCAATTTAAATTAGGAGAGTCAAACTCCCTAAGTCTTTGAGCTTTATGGGAATTTTTTGTATCATCGTAGAACTACACTCTCTAATGAGTTCTACTATCTCAACATCCTACAGGTTAACATTGTTAGTGATCACATCCTTCAAGTACTTAGAGTACTTGGGCATTCCCTACAAAATATCTAAGAGAGGAAGGTTAATATGAAACTCTCTAAATGCATCAAAGAACTTCTTGAAGCATACATCCTTCTTTGCATTTATATGATTTTGTGGGAAAGGTAATGGTGTTCTCTATTTTACCTGTTCAGCAACTTTTGTTTTCGAGTACTTAGATTTTCTCAAATTTTTAGTAACGTTTTTTGATAACTATGGGTGACTCAACTCTGTATCTACCTCCTTAGTTTTCTTTGGAGTATCTTAATTCTATTTCCCACTCTGTAGATTGAGTGCCATGACTTGTTTAGGAGGTTTGGTATTACTTGGTAAACCACCCTGAGGCTTGGTATTTTGTGCTTGTCGAGGATGGCCTATCTGCAACTCCAAGCTCCTTATACCGATTTGTTGGATCTTTATATCTGCTGCCAATTGTGATTGAGTAGCCATGATTTGCTTTAGCATCTCTTCTATATTACTAGTGGCCTAATTTCCTTATGTCTGTGGTTGTTGAATCTTTTGTTGGTTGTTCCATGAGGTATTTTGTGGCTGAGTCAGCCACTTTTGATTGTAGGCATTACCATAATTCAGCCATTGATCATTACCCACGAACATCACGGGCTCAGGATTTTCAGTACACATAGATGTTGAATGCCCACTGTTACCACAAATCTCACACCAGCCTACAGTATGTTGAATTGCATTAGTTGGGGCTGCAGGCTGTGTAACCCCCAACTTCATATTGCTTATCTAATTTTTCAGTGTAGAAATTTAGGTAGAGACAGCAGTAAAATGGTCTACCTCCAATACACCTACAACCTTCTTTGTGGCATTTATTGAGTCTTAGTGCCACTCAGGATCCCCTTGTGCAATTCGGTTTGACAAGGTATAAAACTTATCATATGTCAAATCCAAAGCTTGACCACCTGCAGCTGAATCTAGCAAACTTTTCATGTTATTGTCAAGTGCTTTAACAAATGTGTGAGATAATACCTCGTTGGACTACTAATGATACAGACAGTCCCAAAGATGTGCTTTGAACCGCTCCTAAGCAGATATATAATCTTATCTAGCTTCTGTTTGAAGCACAACATCTACTGCAAAGTCTTGCAGTCTTAACTAATGGAAAGAATTGAATGAGGAATTTCTTGAATTTGCCGGCTCAAAGTTCAGCCACTTTTTTCTTCCCCCAATAGTGAAAAGGGGAATAGTGTCAACCTAACATAATCAGTTGACACACCCGTTTGGAAAAATTTATCACTGATCTCTAAGAAGTTTCATAGATGGACTAGTGGATCTTCATGTGAAAGCCTCATAAACTGTCCACTAATGATCAAAAGTTGCACCATGTTCTATTTCAGCTCAAAATTACCTTTAGCAGACGGTTTCTAAAAAGGCTAGGTCAAATTTGTCTGAAGTGGGTTTGCTACTTCGTGAACTTTCCTGTGGGCTAGTTGTTCTTCAACCATAAGAATAGGATTGTCTTGTTCCTTGTGAATTTGTAGAAATTGGTAGATAAGTTCTTCTCTCCTAAATTAATGATATAGTTCCTTGAGTTCGAGGTTTAGTTCGAACAAGTCCCTAACCCATGCCATCCTACTAATTTGTCGACTTGTTTTCTATAAATTAAATAACAAAGTACAAGCATAAAGCACCAAAGAAATCTAAAAAGTAAAACTAAAATAAAAACAGTTTCCAATTTTCAAGTCCCCAGTAACGGCGCCACAAACTTGATAGTGCCCAAGCGCGCATGTAAGTGTACGTGGTCTACCAAGTAATATAGTGGCCATATAGAAAGCGGAATATCGA
The DNA here is from genome assembly GCF_002878395.1 of Capsicum annuum. NCBI lineage: Eukaryota > Viridiplantae > Streptophyta > Magnoliopsida > Solanales > Solanaceae > Capsicum > Capsicum annuum. The sequence continues at coordinate 138,534,243 of NC_061115.1, read as the reverse complement.
TCCCTCAGAGACTTATCCTAACAATTATTCAATTCTAATTCACTATTAAAATCAATCTAGTACAGGTGTAACCCAAAGAATTTACTTTTGATCATTATAAACTAGAGTAATGTAAATAGTGCATAAAATAAAAGACTTGAGACAACAATGGATGGAAACCCAGGCTTAAAGCACTATGAACAATCATACTATGCTATTGAACTTCATTCATTCAATTACTTATCTTGGTTGTTGATTCGTAGGGTTTATCGTATTATCATAGTCTCCCAACCTCTAATCTTCTACCTACTTGGACATTACAACTACATTGTTGATAAGGGATGTGATAATCCAATTAGATGCATTAAGATATTATCCTACATGTGAACAAAGAAAGACTTCTAGGTATATCCCTATTCTAGACACTGATTCAAATTCCTTATTTCATAAAAGAATAATAACCTTACTTTGCTTATCCCCATGTTCTATCTTGCTATTTCCCATCCCGGGATCACAAGGTCAACAATATATGTATTCTAAGGTTAGATACTCCTTAAAATAGTTATAAAAAGGATAAATAAACAACCAAAGATGATAAGCAATTCAAACAAACTTAATTCAAAACGAAAGTAATCATGTTCTTGGCTTTAACCCCGAAAAAGGGGCGTTTAGCCACTAATCGACATAATCATGATCCAAATACTTAAATACATGTTTCAATCTATTAACAAGATAAATTAAAAAATAATAAAACCAAAATTTTCGTTTTAAGGAGCCTTCACAATCTCCCAAAGATGTCACAAAGTTTCTAATACAAAGTACAAGTCGTGTATTTATAGGTGTGCACAATTTGTCGTATAGGGACTAACCAACGCGATGCGTTGGTGGCTGCCTTGGGACTAAAACACGTGATTCCTTGATTAGTCCAGTGGATAGAGAAGTGCAAGGCGTTAGTTAGTCCAGTGGAGAGAGGTATGCAAAGCCCCTAATTCGCATTGGCTCACTGGAATTGCAACTTTAACGTTCAACTTTGCCTTGTGACACTCTTCTCCATCCCAAGATTTTGGTGTTATTTCCACATGTATTTCAGATTGTATATCCTCCATATATCCTCAAAATCAAATCACAAAGCATCCTTTACAAAAGAAAACCATTTACTATGGCTCAAAAAAAACACAACATTCACAACGATGAACTAAAAACTCGAGCTAAGACTAGGCTTACCCACATTGATCTTTAACTCATGTTCTGACTCTTGGATTGTTTCAATTGCAATTTGAGCATTATAAACAAGTTTTTACACACTTAAATACACACACAAACCATTAGGAACTCACTAACACATTATAAACCGCCATGATAAACTAGAACGACACTTAGCTCAAGCTAGTTAAACGAGTTTTCTCGTTTCTTCTATAAATGATCAATTTGAATCCAAACTTGTTAGAAAACACCTTTAAACATCATAATTACATACTTAAACACTTGGATGCTTATTTGTATCATCATTAACAAATAAAGTACATGAATAGTCCTCAAAATAAGGCTAAATAAGCTAAGATAACAACACTAAAGTGCATAAATACACCCAACATCATGCTACCAAGCTCATGATTAACCTCATAGCTTGGTCTCTCTTCTTGATCATCTTTATCTTGGAAAGAAGGAAAGGTAATGGTATTTGAAAGATTTGTTTCCTTCCCCATTTCTTCTATCTTTATGATTTACTTTTGATATGCCCCCATGGCTTGATGTATGAGTTGTATGTTATCCCTCGTTATTTCCACCCGATCCAAGATAAGTTTAATCCTTGCTTTGACATCTTAGTATCCGGCATGTTATTTTTCTGTTTTCTCATGATAAGAACTAGCTTTTAGAATAGTATAATGGGGTGAGGAAGCATTTCGACAATCACTCCAATGTCCATATCGACCACTGCATAAAGAACAATCATACTCCCAATAGGATAAAGAAGGTTCTTGCATCTCTCTTTGGGGAGCATATTTACAATCTCCCCGAACGTGAGGTCCATCACAATATGGAAATAGATCATCAAGATAGGATTTCCAAATACTAAAATCATATTTATCCCATGATTCCATAGAGAAAAGTAAATAAAACAAAAATATTTCTGACATAAAAAAACAAAAGAAAATCACAAATAATTATTAACAAGGTAGATTTAAGTAAGTTAAAATTTCAAAATAACTCAATAAGCAAAATTGTTCCCCAGCAACGACAACATTCTTGATAACGCTGACTTATACGTCAATTTAAGTTCAAGCCGATTGTTGTCAATATAATTATCCAACTTTAAGTCTGGGTTGAATCCATGAGGAAAAACTTGAGTGGCGATTAAACAAGTTCAAAACTAAAGTTACTTGTTAAGTTCAAACCTAAGGTATATGTATTTTGGGTGATTTTGAATGTTTTTAAAAGTGTAAGACAATTCTTAGGCTTCTAATGGACTAATTTGAGACTAAGAATAATTAGAACGTAATCAATTAGAAATGGATCTTGGGATTATACTTTTCGAGGGGCAAGTTATGCAAGGGAACATGATTATTTGGTGCAATTTCAAATAGTTAATGAAGTGGTTGGCCAGGTTGAAAGTGCTTGAGGCTACTTTCTCAACAAAGTCTCAAAGATGTCACTCATTGACCCTTTCGAGTACCTAACGAATGTGTCAATCAAAGCCACCCAACACCTCAATTGGATAAGCCTATTTCTAGGATGATACCCAAGATATAGTCAACTTCTTAATCACTCTTATGTCTAAGATAGTGAAAATTAGCAAACTAAACCCAATAATTTTCTACTATTGCCTTAGTTCCCACATCTCTCTTTCAAGGATGGTGAGGTTTCCTAAAGTTCACCTAAACCCCTCTTTCAAGGATGGTTTGAGCTTTCAATAGCTTGGGGTTTTCACCCATAAACCCATTTGGGTATTTGTGGCTTTCACTCACAAATCCCAACAAACTTAGTCAACCAATAGAAGAACCCATCATCAACAAGCTATAATATGCACAAATAAATCACGACCCATACACACTTGTACCCTATTTAAACATAACCCCAAGAGATAGATCTAGCAAATCATAATGATAATAAACACAAATATACCAACATTTCCATCATAGTTATTCATTAAATATAAAGAAAAGGCAAACCATACTTTAAAATCCAATGAATCTTCAATGTGTGATGCCAAATCTACACTTTGGAGTTCCTCTAATTGGTTCTTATCTCAAAGTAGTACAATTTTAAGCTTCAAATATACAAAACCCTAAACTATGGATAGGATAAAAATATCTAGAATTGTGAATGATATCCCAAAGAGAAAGGGTTTAAGCCTATAAAAGAAATTGGGTTCGGCTGGGAAAATTACAAAACTGCCCTTAGGAAAGATCCCACTTAGACTCGGTTGTAGAATATTTACTGCGATTGTGGCTACCATGACCACGGTAAGGACATCGCAATTGCGGTACTTTACCCTGGCTTGACTGGTTGCGATTGTGCCCCACAAACCATAATTGCAGTAAATGAGGTTGGTTTCTACTTCATGTTTCTAGCTGCACTTCATCTCTCCTTTTTAGCTCGCATTCACATCTTTCCTTCTCTTAACCTGTATGACTGCAAAATATGGAAAATAGTGCATTTAATTACAAATTTGCCTTATTTATTTATTCAATTCATAATAGTGTGCATGGAAGTACCATGCAAATGAGTGGTAAGTTTACAGCTCATCAACACCCCTAACTTAAATTTTTGCTTATCCTTAAGCAGCACTACCTCTTACCATATAACAATGCACATTTATGCCCAATCTATATAACCTAATAATCATAATGACTCCAACTAGACTAATACCAAAAGTAGCTCTTCCCATATGGGAAAAGATTTTCTCACAACACCTCTCAACATAAAATGTTATTTTCAAGGATACAAAAGTCTTTTGAAGAGCAACAATGAAGCAATTAGTAATTCTCAAGAATTGACTCACCTTATTGGTATTTACTCCACCATACTCCACTTGCCTCATTTTTCATAAGGATACAATACCACTTACCTCAACTTATTCACATGCCTCCTCACAAAAAAGAAAATCCCATACATAAAAAATTATCAACAATACAACACGGTATTGAAATGTAAGAATCTCTCTCTCACAAGGAATCTCGATGCTAACAAGTACATGACATAGGATTGCCCCTATTTTCAATCGCCACTACAATAAATATACTCTCGCAGGGCTTTTTGAGAATGTAATATAGTTTCAGGGTAAGGTAGGATATAATTTAGGAACAAAGTGGCTATACCCTGCTTGATCATCTACATGACACTTTTTTCATCCAACTTTTGACTGTGGGCCACTTCTGTTGTTTTCACTATTTGCACATGTGCCTACTTTTACTACTTTGATTCACTCATCTCTTGGAAGGCATTTTTTTCACCTCTTTGCCTTGTATATTTCATGTTTTTCTTTCCTTTCTTGGGTCCCTTCTTTTTCCTATTCAATTTTTCTCTAAATTTAACTCTTAGGCACTAACTTACAATCCCGTGGCCCAATGTTACTTCTTTTAATCATCTCCACCCCCAACTTAGGATTTTAGCCTTAAGGTGCAATTTTAAGTTCAAGGAGGGTAGGGTTTAAAAAAGGGATAAAAATCAAAAGGCTCATGGCTTGTAATATGTTTGTCAAAGAAAGGTCTAAAGGCTCAAAGTGGGTGACTAGGGATAACATTTAAACAAGGGTGAGCTTTTTAGGATAAAGTAGACATCCAATGTCACAAAGATGGCCTAAGATCATGTCCCCAACCAAGTACAATCAAAATTAGCCTTGAGAAATGTATGGGTCAAGTTCTAGATGGTACATGTACACATGAGATTCAAACAAATAATCTCACCACATATAGAATGCAAATTCGCCAAAGAGGCTCAATTGTCCCTCCCGCTAGAAACAAAAATGGAGTATCTACCAATTTTCACAAGTCAAAAATTTGGAGTCATAAAAAGAGAACAAGAATTATTACAATGTCACTCATGTACATGCCCTTGATTTTTAAAAAAATTTGGACGGAGAGGGGGGTGTTTTCTTTGCATTCGCACCATGCATAAATCACTAATTATGGAACAAACCCAACTTTTGTCTCACATTTTGGCTTTCATCCGGGCAAACCAACCATATGGCTACTAAAACTTCGCCATAGGTATAAATGTGATCCAAACTCCAAAATTTCACAGGTACTCAGACTTTCCTTGCATTTATAGCCCCAGTGCTATGGGTACTCAGACTTTCCCTACACTTGTGTCTCAAAACCCAATCACGATGAGTTTCTCTTAAAAATGTCGTTACTCAATCTATCATAGGGAAAGGCTCACCAACATCATTCTTAAAAGAAATAGAAAACTAAAAATAAAAGCCATCAATTCACAAAACTTCCATGCCTTGTGTGAACTAAGTTTGAGTATTGCAAACCAATGAATACACACAAGGGTAGGGTCGCACCCCCAACTATAAGATTTGTAGTTACCTTACTATGTAACACAAAAGCATAAGAAGGGTTGAAGGGCTCCTTGAAACTGAAGTGATAACCAAGGTGCAGGCTAGAGAAGCCATCACGATCGCAGCATAGTTTATGCAATTGTAGTATCACGATCGTGATCCTCAAGTCGTAACTGCGGTAACTGAGGCATTTTTCTCCCCTGTCTTGCCCTATTTTATAAAGGGATACCACACTTATAAGCTTGGTTTTCCCTTGTTTTTGGATTCCAACCTGTCCAAAGTACCTACAAAACATCAAAATTATGTAACTGATTCAAAAGCATATGGAGCAAACATGAAATCAATAGGTTGCCTCCCATCAAGTGCTTGATTTAACGCCAAGACACGACGATTCTTTAATTATTATTTATGGCTCCACTTAGAGGATTTAAAGCATTGGCATAACATTTGATCATACATCTTTGAGGCACGTTGGTCAAAGTTAAGGATACAACGATACTTTATTTATCTCGTCACTTTGATGACTTGTATATCTTACCTAACTTCACATCAAATTTTTTATTTGGCTCATTAGGTATCGATGAGAAAATCAAAACTTCACTTGCTGCACTTTTAATTTTTTCTTTATTGACCTTCAAGTCGGGGCTTCATTTTTCTCTTTTGGAATGAAAAACTCATATATGTAAGGATTTTTCTCCTCATCTCCAAAGTTCATTATTTGCTTGGGTGGTTATAATTTAATCACATCTACCAAACATAAGGTTGAAAAATGGTTTAAATGTTGTCTATCCATTAATTATGGAATTTCATCCCCATTGAAAACCTCACCCCGAAATAAACTAGAGTCATCATAGAAGATTTTCGTGGCTCCTTCTTTTGACTCTAGTGCCAATTCCTCAGTTTTGGCATCTTTGACTTTGTTTGGTTCGGTTGGTTGGAAAATCACCGAGGATTCTTCGCTACCAAGCTCATGATTAACCATATAGCTTGGTCTCTCTTCTTGATTATCCTCATCTTGGAAAATGGGTAAGATAATGGTATTTAAAAGATTTGTTTCCCTGTGTATTTATTCTATTTTTTTATTTTCTTTTGAAATGCCCCCATGGCTTGATGCATGAGTTGTATGTTATCCCCCATTGTTTCCACCCGATCCAAGATAAGTTGAAGCTTTACTTCGACATATGTGTATTCGGCATATTGTTCTTTATTTTTCTCACCATAAGACCTATTAAACTCATAGGAAGAACTAACATTTGGATTAATATAACGGGGGGAGGGAGTATTTGGGCAATCACTCCAAAGTCCATCACAACCACCATATAAATAACAATCATACTCCTAATAGGATCGAGAAGGTTCTTCCATCTCTCTTCGAGGAGCATATTTACAATCTATCTGAAAGTGGGGTCCATCACGATATGGATATGGATCGTGAAGATAGAATTTCCAACTACCAAAATCATATTTATATCACGATGCCATAGATAAAAGTAAACAAAAACAAAAATCTACCTAATACAAGACATAAAATAATATCACAAACACTTATTTACAAGGTTGGATTTAAGAAAGTAAGCTAAAATTTCAAACTAACTCAATATGCCAAATTGTTCCTTGAAAACGACACCATTTTTGATAACTCTTAACTTACATGTCAATTTAAGTGTAATACGGTCATCGTCAATATAATTACCCAACTTTGAGTCGGGGTTGAATCTACGAGGAACAATGTGAGTGACGATTAAACAAGTTCAAAATCAAAGTTACTTGTTAAGTTCAAGCCTAAGGTACAAGTATTTTGGATAATTTTGAATGTTTTCAAATGTGTAAGAAAATTCTTAGGCTTCTAAAGGACTAATTTGAGTCTAAGAATAATTAGAGAGTAATCAATTAGAAATGGATCTTGGGATAATGCTTTCCTAGGGGGAAGTTATGCCTAGGAACATGATGCTTTGGTGCAATTTCAAATTGTTAATGATGTTGTAGGCTAGGTTGAAAGTCCTTGAGACTAGTTTCTCAACAAAGTCTCAAAGATGTCACTCATTGACTCTTTCGAGTACCTACCGAGTGGGTCAATTAAAGCTACCCAACACCTCAATTGGGTACCCCTATTTCTAGGATGATACCTAAGATATAGTCAACTTCATAATCACTCCTATGTCTGTCTAAGAAAGTGAAAATTAGCAAATAAAACCCAACAATTATCTACTATTGCCTGGGTTCCCGCACCCTTCTTTCAAGGATGATGAGGTTTCATAAAGTTCACCTAAACCCCTCTTTCAAGTATGGTTTGAGCTTTCAAGAGCTTGGGGTTTTCACCCACAAATCCATTTGGGTATTTGGGGATTTCACTCAAAAATCCCAACCAATTTAGTCAAGCAATAGTAGAACCCATCATCAATAAGCTATCCGATGCACAAATAAATCATGACCCATACATACTTTCACCCTATTCAAACATAACCCCAAGAGGTAGATCTAGCAAATCATAATGATAATAAACACAAACATATCAATATTTCCATCATAGTAATTCATTAAAGATAAAGAGATTGCAAACCACACTTTAGAATCTAATGAATCTTCAGTGGGCAATGCGAAATCTACATTTTAGAGTTCCTCTAATCGATTTTTGTCTCAAATTAGTACAAATTTAAGCTCCAAGCTCTGAAGATACAAAACCCTAAACTATGAATAGGATAAAAATCTCAATAATTGTGAATTATATCCCAAAGAGAAAGGGATTAAGCCTATAAAATTAATTGGGTTAGGTTGGGAAAAATTACAAAACTTCCTTTGGGAAAGTTCCCTCTAAGACGTGATCGTAGAATCTTTACCACAATCGCGGCTATTGCGACCACGGTAAGGACACCGCGATCGTAGTACTTTGACCTGGCTAGATTGGCTGCAATTGCAGCCCACAGATCGCGATCGTAGTAATTGAGGCTAGTTTCTGCTTGAAGTCTTATAGATGCAAATCTTCTCTCCTTTTTTATCCTTTTTAGCTCGTATCCACATCTTTCCTTCTCATAACTTGTATGCTTGCAAAATGTGGAAAATAGTGCATTTAATCACAAATTTGTCTCATTTAGTCATTCAAATCATAGTAGTGTGCACGAAAGTAGAGTGCAAATGAGTGGTAAGTTCACCACTCATCACACCCATTTTTGATTGTAATGATTTATTAGGAATGTTAGAATGTTAGGTTCATTTTGGACACACGATTTCCATATGTGCAACCCACATGGGATTTTTGTATGATTTTTGGACCCGGAGAACAATGATGCAATTGGGTATCGTTATTTTCATGTTGATGAGTAAAATGTTATTTTTATTGATTTGCATCTTGCGAAAGCTTTTTGGAAGGAAAAATTGGTAATTTAGTGGCTCTTTTGGAGCTTTCTTCACCGTCCAAGTAGGCTAGGTTTTACCCCTTGTTAGATTGACCTAATTCACTGTATGTTTTTGATATTGTGTTAGATTTGGAAATAGTTTTAGGAGTTGGTGTGATAAATTACAATATTTCAGATTATTTAGATTATTTAGGCCATTTTTGATATCGTTTGGGGAATGATTAGCCTAGTTAACCAAATCTTAGGTGAAGTTAACCGTGTAGGCTTATGCTTAGGTTGGAAATGCTTTAGTTACTCTTCTAATGAAGAGATTGCCTTAGTCACTTGAGTTTAGCACGAAATTGACCTTAGTTACAATTTCTTAGGTGGAATTGACTTAGTTGCTTCCTATTGGGAGAGATT